>NC_092112.1:23932057-24232057 GCF_045679555.1 Salvelinus alpinus
TGTCATCAGCACCTACACACTGTTCTACTGCTGTCATCAGCACCTACACACTGTTCTACTGCTGTCATCAGCACCTACACACTGTTCTACTGATGTCATCAGCACCTACACACTGTTCTACTGCTGTCATCAGCACCTACACACTGTTCTACTGCTGTCATCAGCACCTACACACTGTTCTACTACTGCTATGCAGAGCTTTTGATGAAAACTATTATTATTTCATCTCCGGAGGGCTGGTTTCACTAAAATGAATAAAATCATCACGTCACAGTCTGCTCGGCAACGTTAAAATCAATCAATTATTATCCTAAGATCACTGGATGATTGGTCTAGCCCCATTAGACGTAGAAATTATTCATATATAGTATATAATACAGTCTACAAACAGTTTTTCATCATCAGTTGTGCTGATCAGCCCTGTAATCAGACCACTCATCATTATGGCTCCTCTTGACATAAAGAGGAGCCAGACAGTTTTTTATATATTGAAAGAGAGAATATCTTTTGAAATTGCCATCAGAGAGCTTTGGCATGACCTGTTTATGCCAAGAGGAGCCATAATGATGAGTGGGTCTGATTACAGGGCTGATCAGCACAACTGATGATGAATAACTGTTTGACTGTGTTCCTGAGAAAATGCCTGTCACTGTTGATCAACATTTACAGTGCCGTTCATTTCCCAAACCGCATCCAAATTAATGACAGTCGTGAATAATGCATTAGTAGGCCCAAAGCAAGCCTCTTAGCGTACTGATTTGAGTGAGTAAATATTTTGTGTATCCATATAGTGTTTCTAATGGCTCTATACCGCATAGGCTCTATTCCCTGTTCTAATACTCAATACATTGTTTTAGTGCCTCTTCAGTCAAGTTTACTCATCAGCACAGAAATATCACTATTGTGAGACATTTTGCATGTCCATTATGTTTTTGTTGTGGGAAATTGACTGTAGGTCTGTAATCAAGCGGCTATCTGCATTCAGTCCAGCTATCTTGAGGCCACTGTGCTATACTGTACTATGATGATCCCACAACTGCATGTTGTTAATCAGTGAATCAGGTAATCAGTATTTTGACAAAAAAATTGTATTTGGTTTTTCTGATATAATGTGTTTTCTGGTATAACACACTCCTTTTCAGCTGGGCCAGAAACGTTAGTATGCTCACGGTTAGCAGGAACTTGTAAATGTTTCCCTTTGGGACCAGTGAATTACTGTGATTTTATCTCGCTAGCGGTGGGGTTAGAGGAGTCATGAGGCTATCATGCATGTCACACACTCCTGCCTTTAATCAAGGAGGGGACACACTCTCCCACTTTGTCCCCTCATTACTTACACTAGATCAACCTGCCAATCGGCCGCTGTCCTCCTGTCCACTGCAGTGCTGACTCCACTAACGAATGGGTGTCTGAGGATCTGCCTGCAGGACCCAGACCCACACTGTGATTAGAGGGGTGTGTGTGCCCAGTCCGTAGACTACTTCAGTCCTTCAGGTTGAATTTAAAATCATGTGTCGATGATACCACAGATTACTTTCGGGAGATGAGTAACTTTGCATCTTTCTTTCACTGGTGAAATTAGTTTGTGTGTATGTAGATAGATATGTACTATGTAGTTTATAGGTTTAGTGTTTATAGGTTTAGTGTTTATAGGTTTAGTGTTTATAGGTTTTCCTCCCATACATTGGTCTGAATGTTGCATTTTCTACCATCAATGAGCGCGAAGCTGTCTGCCTCGAAAAAACTCTACATGCAAATAGGGGGAGACAGATGACATGAATCTCTCTACTTCTGTACTGAAATAAGATACTGCTGATCCCTCCCTTTTCAACAGGATGAAGATACAACGTGAAGCAGCAGCTTTTCAGCTTTCTCAGCGTTGTAGTGTCCGCAAATATATGAATCACGTTCTATATGACCCCAAATTAATGAAATAAAGGAGGGAAAATTAGTAAGTAAATGGTAGTAGCTGAAGGAAGAATGGTGAAACAGACACCACACTGCCAATACGTTACAGATAATGTATCAAAAGCTAAGTTACACACACAATAATTTAGCTGTAATGGTATTCAGGTGTTGCTTTCCGCACCTCATTTATTTACTAAATAAAATGTGTGTAGAGCCTTGCAGTATTTTAATTGTATACCGCAGCCTCTGACTACTGCCCTGTGAGTGACCACTGACTTGATGGATTCCTCTCATGGTAGGCAATAGCCTTCTTAACAAGACACCAGTAGTCCCTGGAATAAGAAATAATATTGTCATTCTCTGTATGTCTCCCCATTAGGAGCATTTAAATGTACAGTGCAGGACATTTGAGAAACTATCGGCAAGGATGTGTTTTAATGAAGAGCTTTACTTGACTGCTGAGATCGCCTGCTGTGAAGACTAATCTCCAATCATCAGCCATTCTAAACCATTATACCTCAGGGCCTCGTTGGAAACCAAGGTACCAATTTCTACATTAGTCACTTCAATGTCCACATAAGTTTGGTCAAAGGGCCCCAGAACTGATGTTTAACTTCACATTATCACATAAATTGTGCAGCAGCATGTGCCGGTGAAAACCTGGGTTTGTGCTGAGTTGATAGTACACTCCTGGAAAAAAGGATTCCAAAAGGCCGTCCCTGTCACGGCCGTTGTAAGGAGGAGACCAAGGCGCAGCGTTGTAAGCGTACATTCTTCTTTATTATAAGAACGAACACTGAACAAACTAACAAAATAACAAAACGAACCATGAAGCTAATATGAGTAGTGCAGACAGGCAACTAAACATAGAACAAGAACCCACAAACACCAAAGGGTAAATGGCTACCTAAATATGATCCCCAATCAGAGACAATGATAAACAGCTGTCTCTGATTGGGAAAACAGAGACATCTCAGGTCAGGGCGTGACAGTACCCCCCTCCCAAAGGTGCAGACTCCCGGCCGCAAACCTGAACCTATAGGGGAGGGTCCGAGTGGGCATCTACCCTCGGTGGTGGCTCTGGTTCTGGACGCAGCCCCCCCTCTTTATGCTGATCCCTCCGCCTTTGTAGAACCGGACCGTGGATCATCGCCGGAGGCTCTTGACTGCGGATCATCGACGGAGGCCCCGGACTGGGAAACATCGCTGGAGACCCCGGACTGGGGACCTTCACTGGAGACCCCGGACTGGGGACCGTCGCTGGAGACCCCAGACTGGGGACCGTCGCTGGAGACCCCGTACTGGGGAGCGTCGCTGGAGGCTCCGGACTGGGGAGCGTCGCTGGAGGCTCCGGACTGGGGACCGTCGCTGGAGGCTCCGGACTGGGGACCGTCGCTGGAGGCTCCGGACTGTGGACCGTCGTCGGAGGTTCCGGACTGTGGCCCGTCGCCGGAAGCTCTGGACTGTGGCCCGTCGCCGGAAGCTCTGGACTGGGTACTGTCGCCGGAAGCTCTGGATTGAGAACTATCGCCGGAAGCTCAGGACTGTGGAAGCGCACTGGAAGCCTGATGCGTGGTGCCGGAACTGGTGGTACCGAGCTGAGGACACGCACCTCAGGGTGAGTGCGGGGAAGAGGCACAGGCCGTACTGGACTGTGGAGGCGCACTGGAGGTCTGATGCGTGGTGCCAGCACTGGTGGTACCGGGCTGGGGACACGCACCTCAAGGCGAGTGCGGAGAGGAGGCACAGGACATACTGGACTGTGGAAGCGCACTGGAGGCCTGATGCGTGGTGCCGGAACTGGAGGTACCGGGCTGGGAACACGTACCCCAGGGCGAGTGCGGAGAGGAGGCACAGGACGTACTGGACTGTGGAGGCGCACTGGAGATCTGGAGCTTAGCGCTGGCACACTGCGTCCTGGCCGGATGCTCACTTGAGCCCGGCAAGTGCGAAGAGCTGGAATAGAGCGCACCGGGCTATGAATGCGAACTGGAGACACCATGCGCATCACTGCGTAACGCGGTGTCTGACCAGTCACACGCTCCCCAGCACGCCCACTCTGCAGCGCTCTTAAAGCTATCACATCTCTCCGGAAGCTTGCGTTGAACTCCTCATCCGACTCCCTGACTGGCTCTGGTTCGCTCCTTGGCTCCGCCGACTGCTCTATATGCCCCTTCCCAAATAAATTATTGGGGCTGCCTCTCGTGCTTGCCTCGTTTGTATTTCTCCTCGTAATATCGCCGTTCTGCTTTTGCTGCCTCTATTTCTTCCTTCGGAAGGCGATACTCCCCCGCCTGTGTCCAGGGTCCTGCTCCATCCAGAATCTCTTCCCATGTCCATTCCTCCTGAACACGCTGCTTGGTCCTTTTGTGGTGGGTTCTTCTTTCACGGCCGTTGTAAGGAGGAGACCAAGGTGCAGTGTGGTAAGCGTACATTCTTATTTATTATAAGAACGAACACTGAACAAACTAACAAAATAACAAAATGAACCGTGAAGCTAATATGAGTAGTGCAGACAGGCAACTAAACATAGAACAAGAACCCACAAACACCAAAGGGGAAATGGCTACCTAAATATGATCCCCAATCAGAGATAACGATAAACAGCTGTCTCTGATTGGGAACCATATCAGGCCACCATAGACATACAAATCACCTAGACCTACTAAAACCCTTGACATACAAAAACCCTAGACAATACAAAAACGAACCTACCCACCCTAGTCACACCTTGACCTAACCAAAATATAGAAAAAACAGAGATATCTCAGGTCAGGGCGTGACAGTCCCCATAGGAGAACCCTTTTTGGGTCCAGGTAGTACCCTTTTTTGTTCCAGATAGATCTGTTTTGGGTTCCATGTAGAACCCTCTGTGGAAAGGGTTCTACATTGAACCCAAAAGGTTTCTACCTGGAACCAAAAGGGGTTCTTCAAAGGGTTCTCCTATGGGGACAGCCAAAGAACCCTTTTCAGTTCTAGATAGCACCTTTTTTTTCTAAGAGTGTACTGGGATTGGATGCTGCTTTAAGACACCAATTTTGGCCCATTCTCATTTCCTCCCACCCTACTCTGTGGTGATGAATTCATCTTTTTGGGGGCATGTCTTGTTTTATTCATTAGAACATAGTGGCGTAATGTGTAAGTGAGTCACTCTCCTGCTGACTACAGTGCTGTTAGTTCCTCTCCTCCGGAGGCTTGAGGCCCATCGCTTCCAGCCCACCACAGTCCAGTCTAGCAGGGCTCGCAGGTTGCATTAAATCAACTGCAAGGCGGTGTCATGGAATAGAAGGGCCAGGGCAATACAAAATGAAAGGCCCACATGCCTGACGTGATGTAGGCTCTCTCTCTCTCTTAACTGTAATGAGGGGTGGAATTAACAGGCACATTGGAGGGATTCTGACAGTCACCCTCTCTCCAAAGACAACTCTCTCATTGTTTAATGTAAATGAGAGTGGACCAGGAAGTGCTGTGCAACTAAATCCCACAGGCACAAAAGGGGCCATTTAGGGCCCGCTCTGCTAGCGACACAAAATGGTTATGACACTGTTATGACATATTTGTAATTAGAATGCATAACTGTGACAATAGCCAAAAGGTTTGCGTTATTTTTACACATGATCTCGTAACACAAACAAAAGAGAGCCCGTCTTTGACCAAGGGGGGAATAAATTAGAAGATATAGTCCGTCAACGTAAATAAGAATTTGTTCTTAACTGACTCGCCTGGATTATTAATTTTTATTTTTATAATACTATGTCATTTGAATCATAACACTTATTGGTCTGGGTCCCAATCTGTGTTCCCAGTTTAAGGGCTACATGGATTCAAGTATGTCTGCTTTCTTGTCATTAAGGGTATATCACCCATTTTGTTCCCATGCCTGCCAACATCTCTACACTAGCGGGCAGGCAGATGATACATTGGGACTTGTGCTTAATCTATTTTGGCAAGATTAGTTTCACTGCACTCTATTTGCGAAAGTATGTCTGACAGCATTTCGCCTTCACACCAGCTTTAAGAAGTGAAATATGCAATAGGCTTTGCTGTCATAGCCCTGCAATCTCATTTCAACCACGTGTGGATTAGTAACACTCCCAAACGGTGTCACATCAGACAAGCCGTATATCAGCGGTTCCCAAACGGCAGGATTTCCAATATCCTGAAATAAAATGCTCTTATAATATAGTCTTTGTATCTCGAAATCATTGTAATGTGGCTAACCTTAAAAATCTATTAAATGGTAATACAGGATAAACATACACACTTAATATGTTAAAAACAGGTCCCTAGCGTCTGATATGTTAATTTCGTGACAAAAATTATGCAGTTTCTTCGAGAGGGGCGGTTCCATCAGGCTGACACGCTCTAAACTCAGCAAAAACAGAAACGTCCTCTCACTGTCAACTGCGTTTATTTTCAGCAAACTTGACATGTGTAAATACTTGTATGAACATAACAAGATTCAACAACTGAGACAAGTTCCACAGACATGTGACTAACAGAAATGGAATAACGTGTCCCTGAACAAAGGGGGGGGGGTCAAAATCAAAAGTAACAGTCAGTATCTGGTGTGGCCACCAGCTGCATTAAGTACTGCTGTGCATCCCCTCCTCATGGACTGCACCAGATTTGCCAGTTCTTGCTGTGAGATGTTACCCCACTCTTCCACCAAGGCACATGCAAGTCCCGGACATTTCTGAGAGTAATGGCCCTAGCCCTCACCCTCCGATCCAACAGGTCCCAGATGTGCTTAATGGGATTGAGATTCGGGCTCTTCGCTGGCCATGTCAGAACACTGACATTCCTGTCTTGCAGGAAATAACACACAGACCGAGCAGTATGGCTGGTGGTGTCATGCTGGGGGGTCATGTCAGGATGAGCCTGCAGGAAGGGTACCACATGAGGGAGGAGGATGTCTTCCCAGTAACGCACAGCGTTGAGATTGCCTGCAATGACAACAAGCTCAGTCCGATGATGCTGTGACATACCAGCCCATGACGGATCCTCCACCTTCAAATCGATCCCGCTCCAGAGTACAGGCCTCGGTGTAACACTCATTCTTTTAATGATAAAGGCGAATCCGACCATCACCCCATGTGAGCCAAAACCACGACTCATCAGTGAAGAGCACTTTTTGCCAGTCCTGTCTGATCCAGCGACGGTGGGTTTGTGCCAATAGGCAATGTTGCTGCCGGTGATGTCTGGTGAGGACCTGCCTTACAACAGGCATACAAGCCCTCAGTCCAGCCTCTCTCAGCCTATTGCGGACAGTTTGAGCACTGATGGAGGGATTGTGCAGTAACTCGGGCAGTTGTTGTTGCCATCCTGCACCTGTCCTGCAGGTGTGATGTTCGGATGTACCGATCCTGTGCAGGTGTTGTTACACGTGGTCTGCCACTGTGAGGATGATCAGTTGTCCGTCCTGTCTCCCTGTAGTGCTGTCTTAAGCGTCTCACAGTACGGACATTGCAATTTATTGTCTTGGCCACATCTGCAGTCCTCATGCCTCCTTGCAGCATGCCTAAGGCACGTTCACACAGATGAGCAGGGACCCTGGGCATCTTTCTCTTGGTGTTTTTCAGAGTCAGTAGAAAGACCTCTTTAGTGTCCTAAGTTTTCATAACTGTGACCTTAATTGCCTACCGTCTGTAAGCTGTTAGTGTCTTGACGATCGTTCCACAGGTGCATGTTCAGTAATTGTTTATGGTTCATTGAACAAGCATGGGAAACAGTGTTTAACTTCTCTAGGATAGGGGGCAGCATTTTCACTTTGGATGAATAGCGTGCCCAGAGTGAACTGCCTCCTACTCTGTTCCAGATGCTAATATATGCATATTATTATTACTATTGGATAGAAAACACTCTGACGTTTCTAAAACTGTTTGAATGATGTCTGTGAGTATAACATAACTCATATGGCAGGCAAAAACCTGAGAAGAAATCCAAACAGGAAGTGAGAATTCTGAGGCTGGTCGATTTTCAACTCATCGCCTATTCAAATCCCAGTAAGATATGGATCTGTTTGCACTTCCTACGCCTTCCACTAGATGTCAACAGTCTGTAGAACGTTGAATGAAGCCTCTACTGTGATGTTGAGCCGGATGGGAGGTGTTTCAATCAGTGGTCTGGCAGAGAGCCAGTTCCTGGTCATGCGCATTCCACATGATATCGCCTTGCGCTCCATTACTTCTGTAGACACAAAGGAATTCTCCGGTTGGAACTTTATTGGATATTTATGATAACAACATCCTGAAGATTGATTCTCTACTTAGTTTGACAAGTTTATTCGACCTGTAATATAACTTTTTGAAGTTTTCGTCCGACGTTATGCGGGACCTGCGCGAGCGTTTGGACATGTGTACTAAACATGCTAGCAAAAGTAGCTACTTGGACATAATTAATGGACATTATCAAACAAAACAACAATTTATTGTGGAACTAGGATTCCTGGGAGTGCATTCTGATGAAGATCATCAAAGGTAAGGGAATATTTATGATGTAATTTCGTATTTCTGTTGACTCCAACATGGCGGAGAAATGTTGTTTATATCTGAGCGCTGTCTCAGATTATTGCATGGTTTGCTTCTTCCGTAATTTAAAAAAAAATCTGACAGCGGTTGCATTAAGAACAAATGTATCTTTAATTCTATGTAAAACATGTATCTTTCATCAAAGTTTATGATGAGTATTTCTGTTATTTGATGTGGCTCGCTGCAATTTCTCTGGTTATTTTGGAGGCATTTCTGAACATGGCGCGAATGTAAACTGAGATTTGTGGATATAAATATGCACATTATCGAACAAAACATACATGTATTGTGTAACATGATGTCCTATGAGTGTCATCTGATGAAGATCATCAAAGGTTAGTGATACATTTTATCTATATTTCTGCTTTTTGTGACTCCTATCTTTAGCTGGGAAAATGGCTGTGTTTTTCTGTGGCTATGTACTGAACTAACATAATCGTTTGGTGTGCTTTCGCCGTAAATCCTTTTTGAAATCAGACATGTTGGCTGGATTCACAACATGTGTAGCTTTAATTTGGTGTCTTTCATGTGTGATTTCATGAAAGATAGATTTTTATAGTAATATGTTTGAATTTGGCGCGCTGCATTTTTACTTGCTTTTGGACGTTAGCGTCCCACATACTCTATATGTTAAACCCTTTACAATGAAGATCTGTGAAGTTATTTGGATTTTTACGAATTGTCTTTGAAAGACAGGGTCCTGAAAAAGGGACATTTCTTTTTTTGCTGAGTTTATGATCTCACTCGGGGGTGTGACTTGTCACTTGTACAAAGTTATGTACAACTATTATCTCTTATAGTTTCTCAAATCACATCCCTCTCCTCACAAAAACACTTTCATTATTTTTCATATTTCATGCACAACGCATAGGACGGACACTTCACACATGTAGTCTGTATACTTTCCAAGTAAAAGTATTTCCTTTATAACATTTCTAATGACATCACAAAATAACAAACAAAATTCCCCACGTTCTACGTTGAAATATTGTTCCAGTATTGGCTTTAGAACATGTTAGAGTTTCGGCGTGAAAAGCCTCTAGAAACAAAGGTACATTCCTTTGGTGAATTTGGGGAGGGAGACCTGAATCTTGTTACGCCCTGACCATAGAAGGCTTTTTATTCTCTATGTTGGTTTGCTCGGGGTGTGACTAGGGTTGGTCATCTAGGTGATTATGTTTCTATGTTGGCCTGGTATGGTTCCCAATCAGAGGCAGCTGTTTGTTGTTGTCTCTGATTGGGGATCATATTTAGGCAGCCATTTCCCCTTTGTGCTTTGTGGGATCTTGACTGTGTATAATTACCTGTTAGCACTACTGTTAGCTTCATGTTTAGTTTTGCGATTTATTGTTTTGTTTTGCTGTGAGTTTCACCTAGTAATAAAAAGATGTGGAACCCAGATCACGCTGCGCTTTGGTCCAGTCATTATACCGATCGTGACAGAAGATCCCACCAACAACGGACCAAGCAGCGTGCCCAGGAGGAAAGCCAGGAGTGGAGGACATCCTGGACGTGGGAAGAGATTATGGCAGGAGACAGAAGCCTGCCATAGAAGCAGGTGGAAGCAGCGAGGGAGTAACAACGATGACACCGGGGTTCGCGGCCACGACGCAAGCCCAATTTATTTGTGTGGGGGGGGGGGGGGGGGCACACGGAGTGGTCGGTGACGCTGAGGGGTGAGTCAGAGACCGAGGAGGAATATTGGGACAGATTGAGCGAGGAGTGGGCGGCGAAAGTTGAGGGGAGTGAACCAGAGACTGTCAGTGAGTTGAGGGAGAATGTGGAGGAGAGAGAAATGAGAGTTATTGAATTGGTGGAGGATGCACGACATTTGCCCTAAGGGGCGTGTTATCGATTTAAAGCCACCTGAGTCAGCTCTCCATACTCATCCTGAGAAGTGTGTTAAAGTTCCGGTACAAGTGATGCCGGCTATAGGTCTCCAGTGCGCCTTCACAGCCCAGTACGTCCTGTGCCAACTCCTCGTACTCACCGTGTGAAGAGTGTCATCGTTCCGGTACAATGTGTGCCGGTTCTACGCACCGTGTCTCCAGTGCGTCTCCACAGCCCGGTACGTCCTGTTCCTGCTCCTCGCACTCTCCCTTAAGTGTGTCTTCCCAGTCAGGTACGTCCTGTACCTGCTCCTCGCACTCTCCTTGGAGTGCGTGTCCCCAGTCCAGTACGTCCTGTACCTGCTCCTCGCACTCGTCCTGAGGGGCGTGTAACCAGCCCGGTGCCACCTGTACCGGCCCCACGCATCAGGCCTCCAGTGCGCCTCCACAGTCCAGTGTGTCCTATGCCCCCTCCCCGCACTCGCCCTGAGGTGCGTGTCACCAGCCCGGTGCCACCTGTACCGGCCCCACGCATCTGGCCTCCAGTGCGCCTCCACAGACCAGTGCGTCCTGTGCTTCCTCCCCGCACTCGCCCTGAGGTGCGTGCCACCAACCCGGTGCCACGTGTACCGGCCCCACGCATCAGGCCTCCAGTGTGCCTCCTCAGTCCAGTACGTCCTGTGCCTGCTCCTCGCGTTCGCCCTGAGGTGCATGTCACCAGCCCGGTACCACCAGTGCCGGCCCCACGTACCAGGCTTCCGGCGACGATCCCCAGTCCAGAGCTTCCGGCGACAGTTCCCAGTCCAAAGTTTCCGGCAACAGTTCCCAGTCCAGAGCTTCCGGCGACAGTTCCCAGTCCAGAGCTTCCGGCGACAGTTTCCAGTCCAGAGCTTCCGGCGACAGTTCCCAGTCCAGAGCTTCCGGCGACAGTTCCCAGTCCAGAGCTTCCAGCGACGTTTCACAGTATGGAACCTCCAACGACGGTCAACAGTCCGGAACCTCCTGAGACGGTCCACAGTCCGGAACCTCCTGAGACGGTCCACAGTCCGGAACTTCCTGAAACGGTCCGCAGTCCAGAACCTCCCGAGACGGTCTGCAGTCCAGAACCTCCTGAGACGGTCCACGGTCCGGAACCTCCTGAAACGGTCCACGGTCTGTAACCTCCTGAGGCGGTCAACGGTCCGGAACCACCAGCGACGGTCGGCAGTCCAGAGCCTCTAGCGACGGTCTGCGGTCCAGAGTCTCCAGCGACGGTCTGCGGTCCAGAGTCTCCAGCGACGGTCTGCAGTCCAGAGCATCCAGCAACGGTCGGCAGTCCAGAGCCTCCAGCGACGGTATGCAGTCCGGAGCCTCTGGCGACGATCCACGGTTCGGAGTCCCCGGCGACGATCCACGGCCCGGAGACCCCGGCGACGATCCACTGTCCGGAGCATCCAGTGACGATTCACGGTCTGGTTCATACGGCGACGACCCACGGTCCGGTTCCTCCGGCGACGATCCACTGTCCGAAGCTTCCGGCGACGATCCCCGCACCAGAGCCGCCATTGGAGATGACGTTTCCGCGAGCGGAGTGGGTACTTCGCCCCGCACCGGAGCCGCCCCGACGGTAGATCCCCAACCGGATCCTCCCCTATTGAGTCAGGTTTTTGCGGTCAAAGTCCGCACCTTTAGGGGGGGGGGTATTGTCACGCCCTGACCATAGAGAGCTTTTTATTCTCTATGTTGGTTTGCTCGGGATGTGACTAGGGTGGGTTATCTAGGTGATTATGTTTCTATGTTGGCCTGGTATGGTTCCCAATCAGAGGCAGCTGTTTGTCGTTGTCTCTGATTGGGGATCATATTTAGGCAGCCATTTCCCCTTTGTGCTTTGTGGGATCTTGACTGTGTATAATTGCCTATTAGCACTACTGTTAGCTTCACGTTTCGTTTTGCGATTTATTGTTTTGTTTTGCTGTGAGTTTCACCTAGTAATAAAAAGATGTGGAACCCAGTTCACGCTGCGCTTTGGTCCAGTTATTATAACGATCGTGACAAATCTTCTCTCCTTGAGAAAGATGCCCATAAATTTACTTTTGTTCGCTATACCTGTCGGGGGATGCTATTCACAAGGATATATTGCTCTGTCTCTCGATTCCCGAGCATGAAACAGCACAAGGGATGTTCAGCGTGCTCCGTGGCTAAATGGACGGAAAACAGATTCTATGGGAACGAATGGTGGGCTTTTTCACAGATGGGGCTGCATATATGGTGGTGGGCAGGCCTCTGCACTTTAGTAATGAATGTCTCCCTATGCCATATGGACGCATTGTATGAAACACTAAGAGCAACTGGCAGTAAAAGAGCTGAGCACAGAACTCTGAGATATTCTGCAGCAGGTAACTTCGGCTGTAAACTACATCAAACCACATCCACTGTGCACGCCTGTTCACAAAACTACGTGGAGATATGAGATCAGAGCGTGAAAATATTTTATTTCATACCGAGGCTTAATGGTTATCGAGGGGGAAGATTTTTTGCATTGAGAGAGGAACTTCACAATGGATGTAAAACAAACAGACTTGGTTGACTTTCTGTCTAATGAAAAGAACATGTGTCTCCTTGTCTATGTAACAGACATATTTTGGGAAACTGAATGCAAGCATGCAGGGGAAACACAAAATCAATCAATCAATCAATCAAATGTATTTATAAAGCCCTTTTTACATCAGCCGATGTCACAAAGTGCTATACAGAAACCCAGCTTAATAAAACTCCAACAGCAAGCAATGCAGATGTAGAAGCACGGTGGCAGGTTCCTCCCTAGAAAGGCAGGAACCTAGGAAGAAACCTAGAGAGGAACCAGGCTCTGAGGGGTGCCCAGTCCTCTTCGGTCTGTGCCGGGTGGAGATTATAACAGTACATGGCCACGATGTTCAAATGTTACATGGGACAAGGTAGCACGTCCGATGATGAACAGGTCAGGGTTCCATAGCCACAGGCAGAACAGTTGAAACTGGGGAGCAGCAGCACAACCAGGTGGACTGGAGACAGCAAGGAGTCATCAGGCCAGGTAGTCCTGAGGCATGGTCCTAGGGCTCATGTCCTCTGAGAGAAAGAGAGAAAGAGAGGTAGAGGGAGAGAGAATTAGAGGGAACATACTTAAATTCAGGACACTAGATAAGACAGGAGAAATACTCCAGATATAACAGACTGACCCTAACCCCCAACACAAAAACTATTGCAGCATAATTACTGGATGCTGAGACAGGAGGGGTCGGGAGACACTGTGGCCCCGACTGACGATACCCCCGGACAGGGCCAACAAGGCAAGATATAACCCCACCCACTTTGCCAAAGCACAGCCCCCACACCACTAGAGGGATATCTTCAAACCACCAACTTACTACCCTGAGACAAAAACATTCTACAGAAGAGTGACAGTGGATTCAGAGGAAATAATTCTTATTGGAGAAAGAGACTTTCAAAAGCCAACCATGCCCCCTTTGTTTCTAAACAGAAAACAGCATCAGTAAGTGTCCCACACAAGTGATGACTGCTCACCTCCAACGCTTGGAAGAGCGCTTTGGGACTTACTTCCCAATCCTGTTGACTGTGATCCTGACTCAGTCGACATGACGGTAAGTGAAATCGAACAGCTGATCGAGCTGTCATGTGACAGAATGCATTCACAGATCACTAGGAGGAGTTTTGGTTCCTGACTTAACGGTTTACTCTGAGCTGGGAACTCGGAAATCTCTGACTTCCGACTTCAGTGCGTTACAACTAGGAACTCTGAAAGAAATAAGCTCTTTAAAATCTTAAAATCTTTTAAAACAGTCATCCAACTCGGAATTCCAAATTTCTTGAGCTCCAACTTTCCGACCTGAAGATCACTGACTCGTATTTTTCAGAGTTCCCAGTTGTCTTGAAAGCACCATAAAACTCATGGTACCCTTTGCCAGCTCATATCTGTGTGAAGCTGGATTCAGTGCTCTTGTCTGCATTAAAACCAAATATCGATCCAGGTTGGATGTGATAGCAGAGATGAGGTGCGCACTGTTGACCACGCCCCCTGACTTTGAGAAGCTTCAATGCGACATGCATCAAGCACACCCATCTCATTAGTGGTGATGAGATAAGATACGTTACGTCAGACTAATTTGCTATTGACTGTCATAGCCCCACAATAAAAGTATGTGATGGTGAGTTGAGAAGACCACCAGAAATACTGTGAGAATGTGTTTCAATTGCCTGCCATAGCCCCAAATAAAAAAGTCAACATTGACTGTTAATTACATATTTTGTTTTCACATTGATGGGATCCCGAGGTTTTTCAGATATCAAAATGAGGTCGTGGGCCAAAAAGTTTGGGAACCCCTTCCCTGTATGTTCAACCTCACCTGAGAAGTATTCTCTACTGCTACTAAAAGGGTTTGACTGAGTTTGACCTAAATTAAACATTTAGTGACATGCCCTCTTTAAAATGTTTGGTTCCTAACCTTACTCCCTGAGCTTACTATATAATTCAGCATAGTGAAGTGGCATGCAGAGGGGAAAGTACTTGTTCTTTATAGTATTCTGTGTTGTCCTTGTTGTTGTTGAATCTCCCTGGCTCTTTCCTTCCACAGTATGCTGCACTTTTAAAGGTCTTAACAGCAGTGGCTGTTTGATCTCATTTCTGTGCTGGTGATTAAATGGACACACATGGCTAGCTGGGCCGTGGTGAGGGGGAGAACCATGGTTCACCTGGGCTGGATTAGGACCTGCTGAGCACAGCAAATATTGGAAATGTCAATCCATTTGATAATGTCACTAGGCCTCAAAGACCAGAGTCTGCACTAAAGGGAACATATGCTTCATGCTGCCCAAATGAGATTCAGTCCCCCCCCCTCTTTCTATCCTCTCAGCCCACTTCAGGCTACTATCAGAGCGCAGGGTCTGAACAGGACTGAGTGCCCATTCCCCCCATCCGGAGTCTAAGGGTTTAATAACCCAAAGAGGGACACGTTCTGCAAATTACAGCGATAATATGTTAACAGATGGAGATGAGGAGAGGAGGCCTTCCATAGAAGCCATCCTCTCCATTTTCAACAATCTCATTTATGCAGCATGTGACTCCATCCTCATCAAAACCCTCCTGCTACATTGCGGTCAGCTACTCTCCCTGGAGTTCACCACAGGAGTCTGTGTAGCCAGACGACGCACAATGAACAATGTTTTATTTTCTGATATTACGTATTCTGTAAGTGTATGTTTGACACATACTGTAAGTACATACAGGTTAAGACAAGTATCAAGAACCATTGGAACATTCTAACAGTTGATGTGTCAATGACAGATTTCTAAACAGCAATAAGACATTGACACTTTGTTGCTCACACGTTCAACTCAAGTTTCATGCCAGATGGCGAGACAACAGACAAACATGACAACAGTTTGTTACAGAGGTTCTCTATCAAGGTGGACACTGAAAACCTGCAGGATGAGACACTTATAGAAAAGGGCCTATTCCAGGGACGGGAAAGAGAGACGTACAGAGATGCTGACTGAAGCAACCTATAGAACAAATGGCTTTGTAGTACTGGTTCTTGGTATGATTACATTTATGGACATAACGATACAGGTTCTTAAAGAGCACCAATGTGTCTTTAAACAGCATCAATGTTAATGTAACCTATGCCACCTCGTATAAATCTATAATTTAGTGCGTGGCCTGGAAGAGCAGAGCAGGAATGTGAGCGAAGGTCTATTTTTCTCCTGATCCACTATAAATCCCAAATGGCACCCTATTCTATATATAGTGCATTATGGGGAAAAGGGTGCAATTTGGGACAGAGCCAGAGAAGGAAGCCCAGCTGTGGATAAATCACCTACAGCCGCTTTCATTTGTTCTGGGCACTGGGACATGGATGCTGTAATATACAAATGATCCGGTTTTCTTCTTCATTTTATCAGCATATAATAAATCTACATGACGTTTGGTGAAGAACTGTGTCTGTGAAGGGATGTGTTTATGATCCCGGACTAAAGTGGGGTTTGATTTACGTATGAGCAACATCGCCTCCCGGTTCCACTGAATTTTTTACTCACTGTTGCAGAGGAAAAATAAATATTTTATTGCCGTCTTTACAAAGTCCAACATTATTGTGTAAAATTCCCTTGGTGTTCACGATGAATGGAAGGGGGGGAGGGTGTCTGACTAGCTCCTGGGGTGTTTGTTTTACGGTTGTCATGAAAATGAATGTATACATTATGTGCAGAAAATAACTGGGCTATAGCGAGCCATATCAATTTCTGTAGCACATGAATAATGAAATTAATTAACATATTAATCTCTCAAAATGTATGGACCAAAGGCATTCACAGATCACAGAAAAATATTGGCAATTTTTTTCATTGGTGCTGCTCATCTACTCTCCTACAGAAAAAAAGCAGATAGACGGAGGATGACTTTCCCTCAAGCTGATGTCCCCGTTTCATTCATCACCTTATTACAGGCAATACCAGCATGACCAGATTGATGAAACAGAAGATAGAAGGTTAATTGGTCATTCAGATGCATTTCCAACTGTACAGAACAAAATGAACTATACTTTATTACATGTAGGCTATGTTTGTAACGTTCGTTGTTGGAAGGATGGTTGGACCAAGATGCAGCAGGTTAAACATTTAATTTTAATTTATGATAACCGGCACAAAACAGCCTTGTAGGGCTAAAAAGCAACAATACAAAATCAAGATCCCACACAGGTGGAAAAAAGGCTGCCTAAATATGATCCCCAATCAGAGACAACGATAGACAGCTTCCTCTGATTGGGAACCATACCAGGCCAACATAGAACTACAAAAAACTAGAGTACCCACCCTAGTCACACCCTGACCTAACCAAAATAGAGAATAAACAGGCTCTCTAAGGTCAGGGCGTGACAGTACGCCCCTGCAAAGGTGTGCAGAAAATAACTGCAAAACCTGACTCTATGGGGGAGGGTCTGGGTGGGCTAAACCCATTGAAAAGAGAGTGACCTCAACAAAAAAAATATCTGAATGGTTTGTTCTCTGAGTTTTGCCTGCCAAATAAGTTTTGTTATAGTCACAGACATGATTCAAACAGTTTTAGAAACTTCAGAGTGTTTTCTATTCAATACTAATAATAATATGCATATATTAGCATCTGGGACTGAGTAGGAGGCAGTTTACTCTGGGCACGCTTTTCATCCAAACGTGAAAATGCTGCCCCCTATCCTAGAGAAGTTAATTTATGATAACCGGCACAAAACAAGAAAGAGTAACCAACGAAACGTACAGCCTTGTAGGGCTAAAAAGCAACAATAGAAAATCAAGGTCCCACACACAACAGGTGGCAAAAGGCTGCCTAAATATGATCCCCAATCAGAGACAACGATAGACAGCTGCCTCTGATTGGGAACCATAGCAGGCCAACATAGAAATACAAAAAACTAGAGTACCCACCCTAGTCACACCCTGACCTAACCAAAATAGAGAATATACAGGCTCTCTACGGTCAGGGCATGACAATGTTGTAATTTCAAAATGGAGTCAAAACTCCTTGGCCCCACAATATGAGACGGTACCTATTCTACGTATTGGTCTGCCAATCACTGAGAACAAGCTGATCACATCCTTTAGAAAAAGCAGTACCCATACAATCACACAGCATTTCTTACAGTTATCCCAAGTAGTAGGATGTCATATAATTCCAATCAGTCCCCTGGCCTATAAAAGCTCAGCCAGAAATCTAGCCTTCTCACCTTAGACACACAGAGGATTTGGAACCGTTTATAAGGGACCTGTATAAAAACGGTAACGACCATGATTTTAAAATGGTCACTGTGTTAAGTGTTCTCTTTTCTCTGTGGAAGAGAAGGGCCCTGTGCTGTTATTTTATTCCCCATGTATTTCCCATATTTGGATTCCTACCTATTCTATGTTTAAGGACAGGATGATTCTGTGGTCCCGACATCTCCTCAGGGATACTGCGTTAACCAGAGAGGTGACTCTAATGATAGGAGATCTCACCACCGAGACCTCTGCCTCCTCTGTCTGTTCTGCTCCGGCTGTGTATGCACACTCAGACGGTTGCTGGGAGAGATGGAGGTGCACGGTTACAGTCTCTGAGGAAGCCCCCCTCCCGCCGGTGGAGCCCCACCTCTCTCAGACACCTGATCTGAATCCAATCACGCCAGCCGTCTGTGTGTGCTCTCCACTAACGCTAGCTAGCCGCCCAGGAGAC
This sequence comes from Salvelinus alpinus, assembly GCF_045679555.1. Lineage (NCBI taxonomy): Eukaryota > Metazoa > Chordata > Actinopteri > Salmoniformes > Salmonidae > Salvelinus > Salvelinus alpinus. The sequence goes on from NC_092112.1 coordinate 23,950,555, forward strand.
GGCTCCTTCTGTCCACATGCATCTCTAATGAAGATCCATTCTGGATAGTGGATAGTGGATAAGCACCCTGGCCTCAATTCTCCAATTTGCCCTGCTCTTCCACAGAGAGAAGAGAACGCTTGACACAGTGGCCATTTTAAAATCATGGTCATTACTGTTTTTAAACAGGTCCTACTCTATAAATGGTTCCAAATCCTCTGTGTGTCTAAGATGAGAAGGCTAGATTGAGAGAGGTGGGGCTCCACCGGCGGGAGGGGGGCTTCCTCAGAGAGTAACCGTGCCCCTCCATCTCTCCCAGCAACCATCTGAGTGTGTATACACAGCCAGAGCAGAACGCACAGCGAAGACAGAAGTCTTGGTGGTGAGATATCCTATCATTAGAGGATCCCTGAGGAGATGTCGGGACCAGAGTCATCCTGTCCTTAAAACATAGAATAGGTAGAAATCCAAACATGGGAAATACATAAGAATAATATAACAACAGCACAGGGAATTTAGTAGATATTATCTCCCTGCTCTGCAGTAATGATATCATACATACAGTACATTCAGAGATTTTGGTCCAGCCATATACAGATTGCAATGGACACAAGGTCTTATACAGTACTTTGTGAATATTGACATTTTCTTTATTCATAGGCTTCAACTGACAATTCCAAGTAGTTTAATTTCCTGAAACGCTTCAGCTTTGCCAGTGCTGTGCGTCTGTTTTAATGTACCTCCATAAAACCGAACAAAAATATAAGCAGTCTGCCCAATGTCCAGAGAATCCTAATCCTGCAGCAGTCCAATTAAAAAGCTACTTTTAAGGTAAATACCTATTGGTGCTTTTCCTCTGCCCTATGATTAATCCAACTTCCTGTAGATTGGACTCAATTAGCCTTTTCTGTTTTATTGTTATCATTGATTCTAGGGCCTCCTGAGTGGCGCTGTGGTCTAAGGCACTGCATCACAGTGCTAGGGGTGCCACTACAGACCTGGGTTCAATCCTGGGCTGTGTTGCAGCCGGCCGTGACCGGGAGACCCAAGAGGCAGCGCACAATTGGGTTAGGGGAGGGTTTGACTGGCCGAGATGTCCTTGTCCCATCTTGATCTTGTGGCGGCGCATGCAGGCTGACTGCGGTCGATAGTTGTGCAGTGTTTCCTCTGACACATTGGTGTGGCTGGGTTAAGCGAGCAGTGTGTCAGGAAGTAGTGCAGCTTGGCAGGGTCATGTTTTGGAGGACGCATGGCTCTCGACCTTCGCCTCTCTCTCTCTCTCTCGAGTCCGTACGGGAGTTGCAGCAATGGGACAAGACTGTAACTACCAATTGGGGAGAAAAAGGGGTAAAAATAAAAAATGTAGGCGACCCATTCATTGTCTTGCTGGTGAGAATAGTACAACATTGCAGTTGCACACCACCATGTAGGATTCAACACAAATAATATTCACAACTACTTTTATATATCCTTTCCATTTTTGGGAACGTGCTTGTGTTTCCTTTTCCAGATGGGTATCTGTATTCCTTCACTGTGTGACACTTATCCCTAGTTACCTCAGTGTTGGTTCAGATAGCTTTCTCTCATTCCCTCTGTAAACACTGTCATTCCAGTGGAACCTAGGAGATCAAACTGACTCACACATGGGTCACTGTGGTGTTTTTAGAAGGGATACTCCGTGCCCACACATAGTGCCATTTCCATTAACCCCTTAATAACTCTCACATCACTGTCAAAGCTGTCACAATAGATTCACATCATTTCTGAAGCCACAGGATCATCATTCCTCACTTTAAACAGGAGCATACTTAGATGTATAAATGCTGTTTGAATTGAAATGGTGACATTCAGTTACGACAAAATTATATTAATATACATTTTATATTTTGAGACAGAGCAAAGTATACCCTTGCAAAGTTCCGGTTGAGGATAATGAAAGTGACTGAGATGTCAGAGTTGGGGAGAGAAGAGTGGAGATTTGACAGCCAGGTCCAAGGGACTTCCTCCTCAACAAAAATAACTGACAAGCATGGCAGTCTAGGGAAGACCAGAGAAGAATAAATGTTTTCTTGAAAATGTATACTGTTATATAATTCAGGTACTTGTTTTTGATAGCATGGTGTCATAGTTATGGACATATTACAATGAAAAGTTCTATCTACTTTTCTATAATAAAAAAAAGAGCATTGGCCTTCAGAAACTCAATGGTCCACTCTATCTGCCAATAAAATCTCACATTATCATTTCTTAGCCAATCAGCATAAATAACTGATTTCCAATCATTATATCTGTTTTGGATAATGGTTAATAATATCTGCCTGCATTGGTTTATTAGCACTTTGGTTGATTGCCACATAGTTCCTCTCAATGAGTCATAATAATATTTAGACCCAAGTTTAAGACTCATCAGCAAGTTCCCTGGGAGAGGGTGCTTGTTAAGATTTACAGGCCATTTCCTGGTCCCATTTCCTATAGTAGGTAATATGTGTCACTTTTTATAACATTGAGGAGTTGAAGTGTCGAGGTGAAATGTTAAGTGATGTTTCGGTGAAATGCAAAGGAAGGGAAGAGATTGGCTTAGCCTTAAGTGGATATTCCAACCCTCGCAGTCGTCATCCTCGGATCGTCAGGATCACAGCTCCTAGTCTTACTAGAACATAACACTTGGATGAGCATCATCTTTGTCCTTGAGGGGTTTGGATGATGTACACATAGAATAACATCTAGAATCCCTAGGATCTCTATAGATGTACAGGTCAGAAAAGGCATGTACTGGTAACTGCAATAACATGGTCTCTTGCTGGTTTACCATTTGTTCCCACTTGCCCTGTGTTGGTTTTTAATCTTGATTAGTTGATTTGGTGATTTTCTTCGTATTGTTTGGGATCCACGTGCGGTGAGATCTGAAAATCACAGTAGCTTATCAGTATCCTTTTGTTTTTGCCACAAGAATAGGGAGCATATTAAAGGCCATTCATGTTAGCAGCAACGACATCAAATCCTAATTTATAAATGGCCATAGCACACATCTGCTACACATGGTGCAAGTTGGATGTTAATTATTTTTGATTGAAGCTGATAGCCTGTGACGTTTTGATGAATGCACATTGGGGAACACTCTCAGTATTTTATTCTGCGTAATGATGCATTTTGACAATACTTAATGTGCGTGGAGTCATACGATTCACTTGCAATTTTCTACCTAAATAATTACCATTTGGAAATTAATCATGCAACTTCCACTGAGTGACAAAATTAAATCCATTAGTCTATTGTGCCATCACCTTGCAGGCCAGTGTGTGTGAATGTGAATACTAATGTCTCATCTTCAGCGCTCTCCTTCCGTTGATGTTTCAGTGTGTTGTTGTCTTCTTTAGCAGTACTATACTTTAATTCCACTGGTATGTATTTTTTCTCAATGACATCATATACTTCAAATATACAGCACCAATCAAAGGTTTGGACACACCTACTCATTCCAGGGTTTTCCTTGATTTTTTACTATTTTCTACATTGTAGAATAGTAGTGAAGACATCGAAACTATGAAATAACACATATGGAATCATGTAGTAACCAAAGAAAGTGTTAAATAAATCAAAATATATTTGAAATTCTTCAAAGTAGCCACCCTTTGCCTTGATGACAGCTTTGCACACTCTTGGCATTCTCTCAACCAGCTTCATGAGGTAGTCACCTGGAATGCATTTCAATTAACAGGTGTGCCTTGTTAAAGGTTCATTTGTGGAAATGATTTCCTTCTTAATGCGTTTGAGCCAAACAGTTGTGTTGTGACAAGGTAGGGGAGGTATACAGACAATAGCCCTATTTGGTAAAAGACCAAGTCCATATTATGTCAGAAACAGCTCAAATAAGCAAAGAAAAATGACAGTCCATCACTACTTTAAGACATAAAGGTCAGTCAATCCGGAAAATGTCAAGAACTTTGAAAGTTTCTTCAAGTGCAGTCGCAAAAACCATCAAGCGCTATGATGAAACTGGCTCCCATAAAGACCGCCAGAGGAAAGGAAGACCGAGAGTTACCTCTGCTGCAGAGGATAAGTTCATTAGAGTTAACTGCACCTCAGATTGCAGCCCAAATAAATGCTTCACAGAGTTCAAGTAACAGACACTTCAACACCAACTGTTCAGAGGAGACTGCGTGAATTAGGTTTTCATGGTCGAATTGCTGCAAAGAAACCACTACTAAAGGACATCAATAAGAAGAATAGACTTGCTTGGGCCAAGAAACATGAGCAATGGACATTAGACGGGTGGAAATCTGTCCTTGGGTCTGATTAGTGCAAATTTAAGATTTTTGGTTCCAACCGCCGTGTCTTTGTGAGACGCGGTGTAGGTGGACGGATGATCTCCACGTGTGTTTTCCCACCATGAAGAATGGAGGAGGAGGTGTGATGGTGTGAGGGTACTTTCATGGTGATATTGTGTTATTCATTTAGAATTCAAGGCACACTTAACCAGTATGGATACCACAGCATTCTGCAGCGATACGCCATCCCATCTGGTTTGCGCTTGTGTGTTTTTCATAGTTTTGATGTCTTCAATATTATTCTACAATGTAGAAAATAGTAAAAATAAACAAAAACCTTTGAATGAGTAGGTGAGTCCAAACTTTTGACTGGTATTGTAAGTCATACCTGAACCAGTATATGGAAGACCTCAGGGATTGACTGATTTGCCCATTCGGCAAATCAGGAATATTTTGGGGTTTCCCGAAGATTATGATCACTTGCATTTTGGTTGTTATCAGTTATTATTTTTATCACCTGCCCATTTGGGCAACCACAGAGCTTGCGACTGCTTAGGCCACTTGCCCCGGGCCACAGGGAAACCCTTGTTGTCAATCCCTGACTCATACAGTTGTAACCTTACACTTACATTTTATTTAAACAAATGCAGATACACTATCTTGCTATCTATACATCTCCAACATTTCAACATGTAGCTAGCATGTGTTAGTGTTAAATTACATTGTGTATGGGACACGTTGATTGGAGCCATTATAATGTTTTCTATCACACCACTCTCAGGTTGAGTTATTATTTCTTGGAGTTTTACAGTAAGATCAAACGTCGAGACTAGAAATTTAGTGGCAATTCAGCCATACGCTCTTCTCATTGGGAGTCAGCATTCACAGGTTCTTCCCTGAACTAACCTTTCCTCCTCAAAGCCAATTAAAAGCTGACATTTCTCTACCCCTTGCTAATGAGAATGCAAATAAACTGATAGAGATGGTTGATAATGAAGGTTAATTGGCCTAAAATTGGAGGAAATGTTGAAACAGATGCAACACACCCAGGAAAATGAAAGTTACATTAACGCATTAATGAATGTGTCTATGTGTTCAAATCTGGGAATGCAACAACAGTATGTGGTGTTGAGGCTTTACACATTAACATTTTCAACACGTGTGTGCGTGTGTGTGCACTTGTGTATGTACATGTGTCATATCCGTCATCACCGGCACTTAACTCATTTTTGTGGGGACTTTTCTACGCTGTGTGGAGTCATCAGATTAATTTATTGCGGCTGATCAAGGGCGTCATTCAGGCTAATTGAACATCAAATCAGACATCCCACTCATTTGATTTATGGGGACGGCCGGTGCTATCTCTTTTTCATTTCACAGGGGTAGCCTCTCACGTCCACGAACAAGAACTCTATGGACCTGAATGACTTAACCCTCCATCCATTACTTTACCATTTTATAAGATGACCTGTTAAAATGTGGATATATTTTTTTAAACATGTTATTGTGTCATTTCAGCCTGAGGCTATTATTGTAAGTGTCTTCCAGACTTTGACTGATAAATAACCTCTGAAGACATCCTAGAGCCCCAACAATCTATCACAGTCGCCAGTCTCAGAATTAGATGTTCATCCATGTTTCTCAAACGTAAATTTTCGAAATTGTTCCAAATTTCAAATTTCAGGGTGTTTAAGGTTAAGTTTAGGCATTAACTCTGAATTCTTACGGTTAGGCATTAACTCTGAATGGTTAAAACCTTTCTAGGACACGCGTTCCGCTAGCGGAACCCCCCCAACATTCCACTGAAAAGGCAACGCACGAAATTCAAAAATATTTTTTAGAAATATTTAACTTTCACACATTAACAAGTCCAATACAGCAAATGAAAGATAAACATCTTGTTAATCTACCCATCGTGTCCAATTTTTAAAATGCTTTACAGCGAAAACATAACATATATTTATGTTAGATCACCACCAAAAACAAAAAACACACAGCCATTTTTGCCAGCCAAAGATAGCTTTCACAAAACCCAGAAATAGAGATAAAATTCATCACTAACCTTTGAACATCTTCATCAGATGACACTCATATGACATCATGTTACACAATACATTTATGTTTTGTTCGATAATGTGCATATTTATATCCACAAATCTCGGTTTACATTGGCGCCATGTTCAGAAATGCCTTCAAAATATCCGGAGTAATTACAGAGAGCCACGTCAAATAACAGAAATACTCATCATAAACTTTGATGAAAGATACATGTTTTACATATAATTAAAGATAAACATCTTGTTAATCTACCCATCGTGTCCAATTTTTAAAATGTTTTACAGCGAAAACACAACATATATTTATGTTAGCTCACCACCAAATCCAAAAAACACAGCCATTTTTGCCAGCCAAAGATAGCTTTCACAAAACCCAGAAATATAAATAAAAATTAATCACTAACCTTTGAACATCTTCATCAGATGACACTCATATGACATCATGTTACACAATACATTTATGTTTTAGTCGATAATGTGCATATTTATATCCACAAATCTCGGTTTACATTGGTGCCATGTTCAGAAATGCAGAGTAATATCCAGAGTAATATCCAGAGTAATTGCAGAGAGCCACGTCATATAACAGAAATACTCATCATAAACTTTGATGAAAGATACATGTTTTACATATAATTAAAGATACACTGGTTCTTAATGCAACCGCTGTGTCAGATTTAAAAAAAACTTTAGTGAAAAGGACACCATGCAATAATCTGAGACGGCGCTCAAATATAAATAACATTTCTCCGCCATGTTGGAGTCAACAGAAATACGAAATTACATCATAAATATTCCCTTACCTTTGATTATCTTCATCAGAATGCAATGCCAGGAATCCTATTTCCACAATACATCGTTTTTTTTGTTCGATAGTGTCCATTACTTATGTAAAATTAGCAACTTTAGCTAGCATGTGTAGTACACGTGTCCAAACACTGGCGCAAGGGAAGGCAAACGTCGGACGAAAACTTCAAAAAGTTATATTACAAGTCGAATAAACTGGTCAAACTTAGTTGAGAATCAATCTTCAGGATGTTGTTATCATATATATCCAATAACGTCCCAACCGGAGCATTTATTCATGTCTGTAAAAGTAATGGCACACAAGAAAGACGCTTTGACTTCGTGACGTAATGACGTAAAGGTAACGTAAGGGTAATGGCGGACTGAAGGGATTTATGTAGAGCACCTCAAGATAAAACATAATATTCGAAATATCTGCTAAATTAGACTAAAATATTAGCACTACATAATCTGGTGAGTGATAACCTTCAATCTGGACAATAACACAAAACAAATCCTAAAACTAGAGACATTTATCAACAAATATTACGAAAACAACCAAACATGACGGAGAGTAAGACAGGGGAACCGATTACAAAACGAAAACGTGACTCTTCTACAGACACTGATGATTTATTATTCTCACCACCGGGAATGGTAAAGGTCGAAACCGATCTGTTAAAATCAATAAATGACAAACTGGGTATACTTGAATTAGTTAGTAAGGATATAAAAGAGTTGAAAGCAAGCCTAGAGATGAGTGATGAAAAAGCTGCGACATTGGAGAAGGAAACACACAAGCTAAAAGGGACAGTCAATAAGATTGAAACCGAAATGAATGGAATTAAAAAGGAGAACACCGTTCTGAAGGAAGCCTTACTGGACATACAAACTAGATCCATGAGAGAGAATTTGGTACTTACAGGTATCCAAGAAAAAGAAGGAGAAGTTCCTGAATCTATAGTTAGAGAGTTCCTCCTTACAGCGCTTCAGATTCCACGGGAAGTTATGGACAAAATCCAACTTGAACGCGTTCACCGCTTCGGACAGAGAGGGCAGAGGTACGAACGCCCAATCGTTGCCAAATTTGCTTCATTTAAAGATAAAATAATGGTTAAAAGCCTGGGTAAAAGACTTGCTGGGACCAAAATTGTCATGAATGATCAGTTTCCGAAGGAAATTGCAGAACGGCGCAAAGTTCTGTATCCAATTTTCAAAGAAAATAGATTAAAAGCGAAACGAGTAGCTCTCGTCGTTGATAAACTATATATTGATAACCAGTTGTTCAGAGACACAAAGACTACTCCATGGTTATTTTAAAAATTACAAAGTTCTCATAGACGAGGGAAATAAACACAATTCAAGCCCGGTTACTGATTGTAACAATACAATAATAAATATAGCTTTTCTATAAATCTTCACATATAACTAATTGAACACACAAACACTAATTCAACATAGTGAAGATAAAAACTAAGTAAACAGAAGGCACAGTATGTGTGGATGGTATGGTTTGTGTTTATTTTTTATTTTATTTGTTATGTTTGGAAAGTTGAGTGAGTGAGTAATGAAATGGTTGCATATCCCAGAGCCAATGTATTGCTGTGAGCCGGGTATGAGAGGGCTTTCAATGTTGTTCAGATGATGGATATACTTTTATAATGAATTATACGTCTTATTTATTTATTGTCCTATCATGGAGAACTACATTTTTTTAATTTTTTTAAATAAATTATATCTAATTATTTATTATCCTATTTTAATGGTACGGTCCATGGCACTATACCCTAGACACCCACCTGAATGACCCAGATACTAAGGAGAAGTCTCTAACTGTTTTATGTGCTCGCTGTAAGCGGTCTGTATGCAGCTAAAATGAGGTCAGAGACCAAGAGCAGCACTGCCCCCTCAAGATTCTGAGCCTGCTTGGCAGGGTTGGTCCTGCAAAGCCAAAGCCCCCTAAAGGGAGAGCATAATATACAAGGAAATTCTCAAAGCTGCTAATGAGAACCTTGACGACCTTGTACCTAGCCGGTGGGGATTCCGGTGGGGTGCCCCCACCCAGGCAGTGGCAGTGCTGGCAACACTAGCTGCAGTAACCCATGGGGAGGGGGTCACACTCGGACATTCAGAGAGGGGGTATATTATTGTGGCCCTGGCGGCACAAAATCAAAGTCGGAATGCATGGAGATGCGTGGGGACATGGTCATGACGGGTGGCCGTATTGTGGGTGTTTCAGGAATAAGGTGTACATTTGACCTCCATTATCTAGGATGTGACAATGGTAAATAAATCTCTCAATTTTTGCTCATTTTTTGTGCGGTCTTGCAGGCCTTCTCATGCAGCTGCAACTGCAAGTGCATTTGTAAATCATGACCCATCTTGAGTTGGGCTCTGGGATGGTGCAATTGTTGAGAAAGTGAGCTTATGGTTGTGTGGGGGTAAGGGCTGAGTGTGTGTGGGTGTATGTGTGTATCCCACAACTGTTGCGAAGGAAGAAGTAAAAGATGTTAGGGACAATAGAGGATGATCCACAGATATATATAATACAAATCGAGGTGAGGGCAATGGAAATGCATATGGCAATTGATCTACTTCAATTCGGTAAATGGCACTGTATGCTCTTTTCAAAGAATGGATCCCAGTCGGTTCAGGGCTATGGGATACAGGGGGTCGAGGGTGGTCTGCCGGGCATTGGGATGACAAGCCATCTCGAGATGAGGCCTTTTAGCGGGTGGAATAGTAGGGACCAATTGGAGGTTTACTTAGTAGAAATGCAAATATCATGGTACAACTATATAGACACTCAATCATTATGTTACTTTTTAATAGTACGTTTACAAAAATATATTCTGATTAAAAGAATGAAAGTTGTGTCTCATTATGGTAAGTGGTGAAATAAGTATAGCCAGTTACAATTGTAATGGCTTAGCAGATAATAAGAAAAGACGATCAGTATTTACCTGGCTAAAAGAGAAGGATTATAATATCTATTGTTTACAGGAAACCCATTCAACAGTTTTAGATTAAGTTTTGTGGAAAAAGAACTGGGGGGGCAAAATATATTTCTCCCATGGGCAAAGAAATTCAAAAGGGGTGATGGTTTTAATTAACAATAATTTTGATCCAAATGTGCAAATTGTCCAAACAGATCCTCAAGGTAGATGGATTATTTTAAATATGTTATTGGGCAATAAACAAATATGGATTGTTAACCTATACGGTCCGAATAATGATGATCCAAGCTTCTTTGAAAATATATATAAGAATTTATCAACTCTACAAGCAACACTAGACTCTATTATTATAGTGGGAGATTTTAATACGGTCTTAAATACCTCTATAGACCGGAAAGGAAATCACACTACAAACTATCACCCTCAGGCACTTAAGGAAATCATGAATGTCATGGATATATTGGAATTAGTGGATATATGGAGACTTAAATACCCTGATTTAGTGAGATATACATGGCGGAGGCTGAATCAAGCTAGTCGTCTTGACTACTTTCTTATACCATTCTCTCTGGCACCAAAAGTTAAAAAAGTGTTGATAGGGGACAGAATGCGGTCGGATCATCACATAATTGGCATATATATTTCTCTTACAGAATTTCCACGTGGGCGAGGATATTGGAAATTTAATCAAAGTCTACTAGATGATAAATTGTTTAGAACTAGGACAGAAGATTTTATAACTGACTTTTTCAGACATAACATAGGTACAGCAGATCCCCTTATTGTATGGGACACTTTTAAGTGTGCCTTTAGAGGCCATGCAATTCAGTACTCATCTATAAAACAAAGGGAATTTAGATCAAAAGAGTCCATATTAACAAAGGAAATTGAAGGACTAACAGTACAGTTAGATAGCAATAAAAACGGTACCATAGAGGCACAGAATAAGTTAGAGAAAAACAAAAAGAAATGGAGGAACTTATTCAAGAAAGATCCAGTGTAATATATTATAAAAATAAAGCGAACTGGATGGAATATGGGGAAAAATGCACCAAATTCTTTTTCAATCTTCAATATAGAAATGCTACCAAAAAAAATGTATTAAAACTTGTTACAAATGATGGAGTCACGCATGATTCACCAAATGATATTTTGAAAGAGGAAGTAAAGTACTTTAAGAATATGTTTTCGTTTCAGGCTCCTCCATCTCCACTAACTGAAACTAATTGTATGGATTTTTTTCCTATTAATAATGTAAAATTAACATCTGTACAGAAAGACTCATGTGAAGGCCAAATTACAGAGGAGGAACTGCTTGATGCAATTGGGGCTTTTAAGGATGGGAAAACTCCAGGGCTGGATGGCATACCAGTGGAAGTATACAAAACTTTTTTTGATATACTCAAAGGACCATTATTAGCTTGTTTTAACCACTCCTATATAAATGGTAGATTATCAGACACGCAACAAGAAGGTCTGATATCGTTATTACTGAAACAGGACCCAAGTGGTATATATAAAGATCCAGTCCAATTAAAAAATTGGAGACCTCTTACACTTCAGTGTTGTGATGCAAAAATCCTAGCAAAATGCTTGGCGCATAGAATAAAAAAAGTTTTGTCAGATATTATTCATCCTAATCAGACAGGTTTTTTACATGGACGATACATTGGAGATAATATAAGGCAAGTACTGGAAACAATAGAACACTATGAAATATCGGGGACACCAGGTCTGGTTTTCATAGCTGATTTTGAAAAGGCTTTTGATAAAGTACGACTGGAGTTTATATATAAATGCCTAGAATATTTCAATTTTGGGGAATCTCTTATAAAATGGGTTAAAATTATGTATAGTAACCCTAGGTGTAAAATAGTAAATAATGGCTACATCTCAGAAAATTTTAAACTATCTAGAGGAGTAAAACAAGGTTGTCCACTATCGGCATATCTATTTATTATTGCCATCGAAATGTTAGCTGTTAAAATTAGATCAAACATTAATATTAATGGATTAGAAATCCGTGGCTTAAAAACTAAGGTGTCATTGTACGCTGATGATTCATGTTTTCTTTTAAAACCACAACTAGAGTCTCTCCACGGCCTCATAGAGGATCTAGATACCTTTGCTATCCTCTCTGGATTAAAACCAAATTATGATAAATGTACCATATTACGTATTGGATCACTAAAAAATACACATTTTATATTGCCATGTAGTTTACCAATTAAATGGTCTGACGGAGATGTGGACATACTCGGTATAAAAATCCCAAAAGAAAGAAATGATCTCACTCCAATAAATTTTTATAGAAAAAATAGATAAGATCTTGCTACCATGGAAAGGAAAATACCTGTCTATTTGTGGAAAAATCACCCTGATTAACTCTTTAGTCATATCACAGTTTACCTATTTGCTTATGGTTTTGCCTAAACCTAGTGACCTGCTTTTTAAATTATATGAACAAAAAATATTCCATTTTATTTGGAACGGCAAGCCAGATAAAATTAAAAGGGCCTATTTATATAACGAATATGAATTCGGAGGGCAGAAATTATTAAATATTAAAGCATTAGACCTCTCACTAAAGGCATCAGTCATACAAAAGTTATACTTAAATCCAAACTGGTTCTCTAGTAAATTGGTACGAATGTCTCATCCTATGTTCAAGAAGGGCCTTTTTCCCTTTATTCAGATTACACCTGCTCACTTTCGGTTGTTTGAAAAGGAAATAATCTCCAAAATATCCTTATTTTTTAAACAAGCCTTAGAAAGTTGGTTGCAATTTCAGTTTAATCCACCTGAAAGGACGGAACAAATAGTACAACAAATATTGTGGTTAAATTCAAATATAGTAATTGATAAAAAAACTGTATTTATCGAAGAAATGTTTAAAAAAGGTATAATTTTTGTGAATGATATCATAAATAGGACTGGTGGAGTTATGTCACACATGCAGCTAACACAGACATATGGAAATGTCTGCTCTACCCAAAATTACAACCAATTAATTGCAGCATTACCACAAAAATGGAAGAGGCAAGTAGAAGGGGAAAAAAGTAAGGAACTTGTATGTCGGCCCTGTATTAAAGAACATAAATGGTTAAAGAAAAGTGTGATAAATAAAAACATATACCAATTTCATTTAAGGACCAAAAAGCTGACAGCTGTGCCATATAAATTGCAAAATAGTTGGGAAGAGATTTTCGATGTACCCATTCCATGGCACATGGTTTATGAATTGATACGCAAAACAACGCCGGATTCAAAACTTCGAATTTTTCAATTTAAATTACTGTACAAAATTCTTGCAACCAATAGAATGTTATATATATGGGGTATACAATCTTCCCAGCTCTGCAGATTCTGTTGTGAGGAGGCAGAGTCATTAGATCATTTATTTTGGTATTGTCCATATGTAGCTCGTTTTTGGTCACAGGTCCAGGAATGGCTGAAGAATTGCAACATTTGCCTAGAACTAACGCTACAGATAGCAATACTGGGGGATTTGAAAAGCCATAGTCAATCAATCAATAATATAATAATTATTTTAGCAAAAATGTTTATTTTTAATTTACAATCTGTAGAAGCTATGAGAATAGGAAGGTTCAAATCTTTTGTGAAGCATCACAGCACAGTTGAAAAATATATGGCAAATAAAAATCCGAAATGGATGATGTTGGAAGATAGATGGAAAGGGTTGAGTGGAACTGAAGGGTGGGACTAATAACAAGATAAACAATGTAGGGCATACGGGATCTGTGAAATGTGTATAGGTGCGGAGCTTTTGTGAAATAGCACAGTTACAAGTGGAAATAAAATTGTATGGACAACAGAATTAGAGGAAGGACTAAGAACAAACAAGAGAGAACTATTATAAAGTAGACTGTGTCTGTAAAATAGGTATAAGATGTATAAATTGAAGGTAAAAGCAGAAGTGTTTATTAGTTTACTCCAATTGGGGGAGCGGTGGTAGGGTTGCGGGGAATAATAATAAAGGTATATTCTTTAAAAAAGTATGTATGTCTATATAGGTATGTGTATGTATATATGTGTATATGTATGCATGCGTGTATGGATATATATATTTACCCCCAAAAATATGGGGGATTGGAAATGATGCAGGCAATTACATTGGAAGCAACATTCTTTCCGCAATATTAAGCTGATCCACCCCTAGAAAAAAAAGAAAAAAAAAAGTAATGGCACACATGCTCATTCCATGACTAGCGTGCGTGACCAGCAACTGGCAATCTGCCAGACCAGTGACTGAAACACCTCCCATCCGGTCCCACATCACACTAGAGACTTCATTCCACGTTCTACTGACTGTTGACATCTAGTGGAAGGCGTATGAAGTGCAAACAGATCCATAAATTACAGGGATTTGAATAGGCGATGACTTTCACATTGACCCTTTTCAGAATTTTCACTTCCTGTTTGGAAGTTTGCCTGCCATATGAGTTCTGTTATACTCACAGACATAATTCAAACCATTTAGAAACTTCAGAGTGTTTTATCCAATAGTAATAATAATATGCATATATTATCATCTGGGACAGAGTAGGAGGCCGTTCAATTTGGGCACCAATTCATCCAAAAGTGAAAATGCTGCCCCCTATCCCTAAAAGGTTAAGGTTTAGGGTTAGGGTTATCAAAAACAACTATCTATCGCTAGAACATGCAAACTTTTGAACCAGAGGCAGATGCTTATGCTCATCCCCATCCACAAAACCCTGCCAAAACCCAAACCTATTTGAAGGTAACAGGTGGCCGGTTTCCACGTCATTTCCTGACGTCCTCAGACATGGATGGATGTCGAATACTGACTTGTATCATGGGTGACTTGCCTGAGCTCCCTGCTATCAGATTGCCAAATGAGGGCACCTGTCACGGCCGTTGTAAGGAGGAGACCAAGGAGCAGCGTGGTAAGCGTACATTCTTCTTTATTATAAGAACGAACACTGAACAAACAAACAAAATAACAAAACGAACCGTGAAGCTAATATGAGTAGTGCAGACAGGCAACTAAACATAGAACAAGAACACACAAACACCAAAAGGTAAATGTCTACCTAAATATGATCCCCAATCAGAGACAACGATAAACAGCTGCCTCTGATTGGGAACCATATCAGGCCACCATAGACATACAAATACCTAGACCTACAAAAAACCCTAGACAATACAAAAACTAACGTACCCACCCTAGTCACACCCTGGTGACAGCACCATGAAAGATGGAGTGTACCTGCTTCTACACTCAGAGGTGAAAAGACAGCACAGGCCTTTATCATTACCACCTGTCATCAGTAGTTTTGTCTTGGATATTTCTATGACACCTATGCATGTACTAAATGTACGTGTACCATTTGTCAAGTTTCTGATATTGGTTCTGTTCTTATGAAGGACATTGTGCTTTTTCTCTCTCACGTCCCCATCGGGTAAGTCAAAACAGAACATTGGCTATGACAGTTTTTTTGGGGTAAATATATATATCCATACACGTATGCATACATATACACATATATACATACACATACCTATATAGACATACATACTTTTTTTAAGAATATACCTTTATTATTATTCCCCGCAAACCCTACCACCGATCCCCCATTTGGAGTAAACTAATAAACACTCCAACACTTTACCTTCAATTTATACATCTTATACACAGTCTACTTTACAATAGTTCTCTCTTGTTTGTTCTTAGTCCTTCCTCTATTTCTGATGTCCATCCAGTTTGATTTCTATTTGTAACTGTGCTATTTCACAAAAGTTCCGAACCTATATATTTTACAGATCCCGTATGCTTTACATTGTTTATCTTGTTATTAGTCCCACCCTTCAGCTCCATTCAACCCCTCCCATCTATCTCTCAACATCATCCATTTCGGATTTCTATTTGCCATATATTTTTCAACTCTGCTGTGATGCTTCACAAAATAATTGAACCTTCCTATTCTCAAAGCTTCTACAGATTGTAAATTAAAAATAAACATTTTTGCAAAAATAATTATTATATTTTTGATTGATTGACTATGGCTTTTCAAATCACCCAGTATTGCTATCTGTAACGTTAGTTCTAGGCAAATGTTGCAATTCTTCAGCCATTCCTGGACCTGTGACCAAAAACGAGCTACATATGGACAATACCAAAATAAATGATCTTATGACTCTGCCTCCTCACAGCAGAATCTGCAGAGCTGGGAAGATTATATCCCCCATATATATAACATTCTATTAGTTGCAAGAATTTTGTATAGTAATTTAAATTGAAAAATTCGAAGTTTTGAATCCGGCGTTGTTTTGCGTATCAATTCATAAACCATGTGCCATGGAATGGGTACATCGGAAATCTCTTCCCAACTATTTTGCAATTTATATGGCACAGCTGTCAGTTTTTTGGTCCTTAAATGAAATTGGTATATGTTTTTATTTATCACACTTTTCTTTAACCCTTTATGTTCTTTAATACAGGGCCGACATGCAAGTTCCTTACTTTTTTCCCCTTCTACTTGCCTCTTCCATTTTTGTGGTAATGCTGGAATTAATTGGTTGTAATTTTGGGTAGAGCAGACATTTCCATATGTCTGTGTTAGCTGCATGTGTGACATAACTCCACCAGTCCTATTTATGATATCATTCCCTAAAATTATACCTTTTTAAACATTTCTTCGATAATTTTTTTTTTTTTATCAATTACTATATTTGAATTTAACCACAACATTTGTTGTACTATTTGTTCCGTCCTTTCAGGTGGATTAAACTGAAATTGCAACCAACTTTCAAAGGCTTGTTTAAAAAATAAAGATATTTTGGAGATTATTTCCTTTTCAAACAACCGAAAGTGAGCAGGTGTAATCTGAATAAAGGGAAAAAGGCCCTTCTTGAACATAGGATGAGACATTCGTACCAATTTACTAGAGAACCAGTTTGAATTTAAGTATAACTTTTGTATGACTGATGCCTTTAGAGAGAGGTTTAATGCTTTAATATTTAATAATTTCTGCCCTCCGAATTCATATTCTTTATATAAATAGGCCCTTTTAATTTTATCTGGCTTGCCGTTCCAAATAAAATGTAATATTTTTTGTTCATATAATTTAAAAAGCAGATCACTAGGTGTAGGCAAAACCATAAGCAAATAGGTAAACTGTGATATGACTAAAGAGTTAATCAGGGTGGTTATTCCACAAATAGACAGGTATTTTCCTTTCCATGGTAGCAAGATCCTATCTATTTTTGCTAACTTTCTATAAAAATGTATTGGAGTGAGATAATTTCTTTCTTTTGGGATTTGTATACCGAGTATGTCCACATCGCCGTCAGACCATTTAATTGGTAAACTACATGGTAATGTAAAATGTGCATTTTTTAGTGATCCAATACGTAATATGGTACATTTATTATAATTTGGTTTTAATCCAGAGAGGATAGCAAAAGTATCTAGATCCTCTAAGAGGCCGTGGAGAGACTCTAATTGTGGTTTTAAAAGAACACATGAATCATCAGCGTACAATGACACCTTAGTTTTTAAGCCACGTATTTCTAATCCCTTAATATTATTGTTTGATCTAATCTTAACAGCTAACATTTCGATGGCAATAATAAATAGATATGCCGATAGTGGACAACCTTGTTTTACTCCTCTAGATAGTTTAAAACTTTCTGAGATGTAGCCATTATTTACTATTTTACACCTAGGGTTACTATACATAATTTTAACCCATTTTATAAGAGATTCCCCAAAATTGAAATATTCTAGGCATTTATATATAAACTCCAGTGGTACTTTATCAAAAGCCTTTTCAAAATCAGCTATGAAAACCAGGCCTGGTGTCCCCCGATATTTCATAGTGTTCTATTGTTTCCAGTACTTGTCTTATATTATCTCCAATGTATCGTCCATGTAAAAAACCTGTCTGATTAGGATGAATAATATCTGACAATACCTTTTCAATTCTATGCACCAAGCATTTTGCTTGGATTTTTGCATCACAACACTGAAGTGTAAGAGGTCTCCAATTTTTTTAATGGACTGGATCTTTATATATACCACTTGGGTCCTGTTTCAGTAATAATGATATCAGACCTTCTTGTTGCGTGTCTGATAATCTACCATTTATATAGGAGTGGTTAAAACAAGCTAATAATGGTCCTTTGAGTATATCAAAAAAAGTTTTGTATACTTCCACTGGTATGCCATCCAGCCCTGGAGTTTTCCCATGCTTAAAGGCCCCAATTGCATCAAGCAGTTCCTCGTCTGTAATTTGGCCTTCACATGAGTCTTTCTGTACAGATGTTAATTTTACATTATTATTATGAAAAAAATCCATACAATTACTTTCAGTTAGTGGAGATGGAGGAGCCTGAAACGAAAACATATTCTTAAAGTACTTTACTTCCTCTTTCAAAATATAATTTGGTGAATCATGCGTGACTCCATCATTTGTAACAAGTTTTAATAAAAACATTTTTTTCTATATTGAAGATTGAAAAATAATTTGGTGCATTTTTCCCCATGTTCCATCCAGTTCGCTTTTTTAAATAATATATTACACTGGATCTTTCTTGAATAAGTTACTCCATTTCTTTTTGTTTTTCCTCTAACTTATTCTGTGCCTCTATGGTACCGTTTTTATTGCTATCTAACTGTACTGTTAGTCCTTCAATTTCCTTTGTTAATATGGACTCTTTTGATCTAAATTGCTTTTGTTTTATAGATGAGTACTGAATTGCATTGCCTCTAAAGGCACACTTAAAAGTGTCCCATACAATACGGGGATCTGCTGTATCTATGTTATGTCTGAAAAAGTCAGTTATAAAATCTTCTGTCCTAGTTCTAAACAATTTATCATCTAGTAGACTTTGATTAAATTTCCAATATCCTCGCCCACGTGGAAATTCTGTAAGAGTAATATATATGCCAATTATGTGATGATCCGACCGCATTCTGTCCCCTATCAACACTTTTTAAACTTTTGGTGCCAGAGAGAATGGTATAAGAAAGTAGTCAAGACGACTAGCTTGATTAAGCCGCCGCCATTTATCTCACTAGGTCAGGGTATTTAAGTCTCCATATATCCACTAATTCCAATATATCCATGACATTCATGATTTCCTTAAGTGCCTGAGGGTGATAGTTTGTAGTGTGATTTCCTTTCCGGTTCATAGAGGTATTTAAGACCGTATTAAAATCTCCCACTATAATAATAGAGTCTAGTGTTGCTTGTAGAGTTGATCAATTCTTATATATATTTTCAAAGAAGCTTGGATCATCATTATTCGGACCGTATAGGTTAATAAGCCATATCTGTTTATTATCCAATAACATATTTAAAATAATCCATCTACCTTGAGGATCTGTTTGGACAATTTTCACATTTGGATCAAAATTAAAACCATCACCCCTTTTGAATTTCTTTGCCCATGGGAGAAATATATTTCGCCCCCCCAGTTCTTTTTCCACAAAACTTCATCTAAAACGGTTGAATGGGTTTCCTGTAAACAATAGATATTATATTCCTTCTCTTTTAGCCAGGTAAATACTGATCGTCTTTTCTTATTATCTGCTAGGCCATTACAATTGTAACTGGCTATACTTATTTCACCACTTACCATAATGAGACACAACTTTCAATTATTTTTATCAAAATATATGTTTGTAAACGTACCATTAAAAAGTAACATGATGATTGAGTGTCTATATAGCTGTACCATGATATTTGCATTTCTACTAAGAAAACCTCCAATTGGTCCCTACTATTCCACCCGCTAAAAGCCCTCCTCATCCCGAGTTGGGTTGTCATCCCAATGCCCGACAGACCACCCTCGACCCCCTGTATCCCATAGCCCTGAACCGACTGGGATCCATCCTTTGAAAAGAGCACACATTTACCGAATTGAAGTAGATCAGCTGCCAAATGCATTTCCATCGCCCTCACCTCGATTTGTATTATATATAGCTGTGGATCATCCTCTATTGTCCCTAACATCTTTTACTCCTTCGCAACAGTTGTGGGATACACACATACACCCACACACACTCAACCCTTATCCCCACACAACCATAAGCTCACTTTCTCAACAATTGCACCATCCCAGAGCCCAACTCAAGATAGGTCTTGATTTACAAATGCACTTGCAGTTGCAGCTGCATGAGAAGGCCTGCAAGACCGTGCAAAAAATGGGCAAAAATTGAGAGATTTTATTTACCATTGTCACATCCTAGATGATGGAGGTCAAATGTACACCTTCTTCCTGAAACACCCACAACACGGTCACCCGTATTGACCATATTCCCAAGCATCTCCATGCAGTCCGACTTTGATTTTGTGCCACCAGGGTCACAATAATATATCCCCTCTCTGAATGTCCGAGTGTGACCCCCTCCCCATGGGTTACTGCAGCTAGTGTTGCCAGCACTGCCACTGCCTGGGTGGGGGCACCCCACTGGAATCCCCACCGGCTAGGTACAAGGTAGTCAAGGTTCTCATTAGCAGCTTTGAGAATTTCCCTGTGTAGTATGCTCTCCCTTTAGGGGGCTTTGGCTTTGCAGGACCAACCCTGCCAAGCAGGCTCAGAATCTTAAGGGGGCAGTGCTGGTCTTGGTCTCTGACCTCATTTTGGCTACATACAGACCGCTTACAGCAGGCACATAAAACAGTTAGGGACTTCTCCTTAGTATCTGGGTCATTCAGGTGGGTGTCTAGGGTATAGGGTCATGGACCGTAGCATTAAAATAGGATCATAAATAAATAATTAGATATAATTAATTTTTTAAATATAGTTCCCCATGATAGGACAATAATAAATCAAATGTATCATTTATTTTAAAACTGTTCCACCATGATAAGACAATAAATAAGACGTATAATTAATTATAAAAGTATATCCATCATCTGAACAACATTGAAAGCCCTCTCATACCCCGGCTCACAGCAATACATTGGCTCTGGGATATGCAACCATTTCATTACTCACTCACTCAACTTTCCAAACATAACAAATAAAATAAAAAATTAACACACACCACACCATCCACACATACTGTGCCTTCTGTTTACTTAGTTTTTGTCTTCACTATGTTGAATTAGTGCTTGTGTGTTCAATTAGTTACATGTGAAGATATATAGAAAAGCTATATTCTTTTATTGTATTGTTATAATCCATAACCGGGCTATAATTGTGTTTATTTTCCTCATCTATGAGAACTTTGTAATTTTTAAAATAACCATGGAGTAGTCTTTGTGTCTCTGAACAACTGGTTATCAATATATAGTTTATCAACGACGAGAGCTACTCGTTTCGCTTTTAATCTATTTTCTTTGAAAATTGGATACAGAACTTTGCGCCGTTCTGCAATTTCCTTCGGAAACTGATCATTCATGACAATTTTGGTCCCAGCAAGTCTTTTACCCAGGCTTTTAACCATTATTTTATCTTTAAATGAAGCAAATTTGGCAAAGATTGGGCGTTCATACCTTTGGCCTCTCTGTCCTAAGCGGTGTACACGTTCAAGTTGGATTTTGACGATAACTTCGCGTGGGATCTGAAGCGCTGTAAGGAGGAACTCTCTAACTACAGATTCAGGAACTTCCCCTTCTTTCTCCTGGATACCTGTAAGTAGCAGATTCTCTCTCATTGATCTAGTTTGTATGTCCAGTAAGGCTTCCCTCAGAACGGTGTTCTCCTTTTTAATTTCATTCATTTCGGTTTCAATCTTATTGACTGTCCCTTTTAGCTTGTGTGTTTCCTTCTCCAATGTCGCAGCTTTTTCATCACTCATCTCGAGGCTTGCCTTCAACTCTTTTATATCCTTACCAACTAATTCAAGTATACCCAGGTTGTCATTTCTTGATTTTAACAGATCGGTTTCGACCTTTGCCATTCCCGGTAGTGAAAATATTAAATCGTCTGTGTCTGTAGAAGAGTCACGTTTCCGTTTTGAAATCGGTTCCCCTGTCTTACTCTCCGTCATGTTTGGGTGTTGCTTGTTTTCGTAATATTTGTCGATAAATGTCTTAAGATTTGTTTTGTGTTATTATCCAGATTGAAGGTTATCACCCACCAGATTATGTAGTGCTAATATTTTAGTCTAACTTGCAGATATTGAATATAACGTTTTATCTTGAGGTGCTCTACATAACTTCGTTCAGTCCGCCATTACCTTTACGTCCGCCCACGCCCACCTGATGTCATGATGTGGCTATGACTGTTTTGCACTCTCCTCCAGCCAGTGTTCTGAACATTTATTTATTTGCAGCAAACTACACCACATCACCTCCAGCATCTAAAGCAGCCAGACAGTCTACACATCCCCTAAAGGACCGGTCAAACAAGGAGTGTGAACTCAACCGAGTCTTTAAGATACCAATGCTTTGTTCTTGATACTATCAAATACGATTCAGTTTTATGCTTGTTTGAACTGTCCAGTCTAAAATGGAAAAGGATAAATCACCCATGTTGGAAGTGTTGGGAGGGAAGACCGACACAATGCTCCTGTTGTCATTTTTCACGAGGCCGTGACGAGGCCCACCAGGCTACACCAGAGTGGCTACTTGGTATACAAGGCCGCAGTAAAAGGAAATGGAGCATGATTGTCACGCTCTGTCGCCCCACTACCAATTTCCTAAGCCGTATTTCTCTCTAATATTGTTAGGAGCCAATAACTCTTGAGGGACAAGTGACAGGGGGCGGCGGAACGTGAGGCACCAAACATGACAGCACACAATACTAAAACAAGTCATGCCTGGAATTAATTTCTATCTTTAAATTCCCATCAGTTATATTCATATCGATTAATGGTTTTCAATCCTGGTCCTGGGGACCCAAAGGGGTGCACATTTTTGGTTTTGCCCTAGCTCTACACACCTGATTCGAATCACCAAAGCATTTTGATGAGATGATCATTTGAATCAGCTGTGTAGTGTTAGGGCAAAAACAAAAATGTGCACCCCTTTGAGTCCACAGGACCAGGATTGAGAACCAGTGGATTAGAGTGACAATGATGAAAAGACTGTGGTCATTGTCTTTACATAAGAGTACAACTCAAAGAGACAAGTTTAAATAAATATTTTTTTTATAAAAGAGACAAGTACTCAAGGTCAATACTGGCATTCATTAGTGAACAGGTTTCTATAAGAATCATCATCATGATGTCAGGTAAGTGCCTAAATAAAGGAATACAAAGTATATTGAAAGCAGGTGCTTTCACAAAGGTGTGGTTCATATATACTTTATATACTTTATACTTTTGTCATACTCTTTTCATATTTGACAACAGCTGATCAATTACAGTAGATATGAGGCTATGCTACCGATATTAACGAATAGCGGGATACGACGCAATCGCAAATTACGCATTCTCAGTATGCGAAGATAGAGTATATGAATTTTCAAAAATAGAGTTTAAATGCCAGAATGTTATAGTCATTTCGGCTCTTCATCTAGTATAATTTAATGCACACTTTTCCACAATGCATTGGAAGGGGTGGGCTGCGAGTGATAGGCCCTAGTTCTCTTCAAGTAGCCAAACAATAAAACTAGGCTACTTAATTGGGAAGATCCCGAATAGCAAAGCTTCTGCTTTGGTGTTCAAATGTAGGCACAGATCTTTTGTATTTTTTTGTTTTTTCATTGAAGTGTTTCTTATTCTCTTGGCCTTTGTCAGAGCTTTTAAACAAAATATTAAATCTTTTGACTTCTGAAAGTGTCGGCACCGGGGACTCAGGATGTGGCTGTGTTATTTATGTCTTGTTAATCAAGCCTTTTGATTTGAACATATGGATTGTTTTAGTTTTGTAGGCTACCTATTCAATTATTTCATTTATGGATCAAGTCTTAGCAGTCATTCTGATCTCGTTCCTAATGATCAGGGGTTCAGTTTATTATGTTGCTGTCTAGCAATTCTGAATTTGCGATGCACCCAACTGTCCATCTTTTTCACTGCAATAGCCTTTTGATTTGAACATTCAAAAAATGTTGGAGTGTGTGCCAGGCTATTTAATTTATACCAGGTTTCACTAATAAATATGTTGAAATGGAACCACATGATCAGTTTCTGTCTTCCGTCCTTTTAAAATAGGATATTTGGGCTATATGGTCCACTACAGTATAAGTTGAATGTGATAGTCTGCCTATAACCAACCTGAGTAGGCCTATAACTCCATTCCTATTCTATTCAGAGTTTAGGGAAGTTAATCTAACAGGAAATGAGCTATTATCATGCTGGTTAATGCGATGCATGTCTGTTGAATTTGGAAAAATCTCACCACACTAATCAAATCAAGTTTATTTTATATAGCCCTTCGTACATCAGCTAATATCTCGAAGTGCTGTACAGAAACCCAGCCTAAAACCCCAAACAGCAAGCAATGCAGGTGTAGAAGCACGGTGGCTAGGAAAAACTCCCTAGAAAGGCCACACTAGGCCCTGCCGTTTTCCACCACCATCGACAAAACACCAAATGATGGAATATCTCGTGGAAGAATGGCACATTGAAGCTGTTCTGGCAGCTCGTGGTGGCCCAACTCCCTATTAAGACACTTTATGTTGGTGTTTCCTTTATTTTGACAATTACCTGTATGTAGGATTTGTTTGTTCAATATGCTATTGAAATGTATCAACTGCACTCAACAGCCATTTTTACAATCTGAACAGGAGGTACACTTAGACTACTTTCCTCTGGACACGGCTCAAAATTCTAAGGAGGTGGAACTCTCATTGAAAATAGTTATAATATTTGTATAGGTTTTATAAGGTGTTTTATCATTCCATACTTTCAGAGAGTCTTATTATTTTTACCATGCATAAGCTCCTAAAACCTGTAAGTATGTGAACCGTGAGATCCTGGACCACACAAGCATGCACTTGTTAACGCAATAGCTTCCTCGACTAGTGAAATCCTCTAAAGGTCCAATCATCTATTAAGCTAATTCCCCTCCACCACCATGCATACGCTACTGAAATGAGATCAGATAACAGTCAGCCCACTTGAAAGATGGCTACATATAGATCGTCACAATAACTAGTGCTTGCATACCATTTCACCCTTTGAACATCAATGTAATGACTCAACTGAAACCCGATAAATCCAGCCAATATGTTTCAATAGTATCAATCCATGTTATGACACCTAAATGTAATACTTAAATGTCCAATTTGCTTTCAAATGAACATGTGACCATATATTTAATTTAATGTAACTGATTTATTGACGACTTCGGAGACATTAAAGTTAAATGATGCAAGTCGGCAAGTTGAAACGGTCTGCTGATTTGCAAAGGTATACTGTTTTCTCTGGGGGCGTATCATGGTTCAAGTCTTTTTTCCAGGGTTAATAGTTTACTATCCAGTCTATTGCTCCACCAATGAACAAACTGTACAACGGCATTGGCCCAATGACTTATAATATCCTCTCTCTACACCATTATTGCTCCTACGTCCTACCATATAAAGTCATGTTAACAGTCCTCCTGTATCACTTCAGAGGAAGTTTCAAACGTAATATCAGCTACAGCACCATTGTACTTCCCAGAATGTGTTTGTAGACAAGTTATTTTGCACTTGAACACTCAATGGCTGCACTAGAGATTAGGAGTGCAGTATCAATACATGCTTCTGGAAAGGGTATAGTTGTTATCCGTATTCTTCAAATGGCATATGTTAATGCATTCATAAGCAACATTAAGCGGTCAGCAAAGGCTCTTCCTGTGTCAATTACATTTTGAGATACTCTAAGCAGAAAGCAGCATCGTTGTATTTCGTTGCGAGGCATCATTCCTCAATTAAAGTAAACAAAGTAAACATAAAAAAAGATAGAAGATGGGCAGAAGGTGAAGGTAGTAGAAGGGGATGAGTTTGGAAAGGATAGGGAATCTGTCACGTCGGTACAAAGGGTCGGGAGACAGATGCAGGAATGCGTAATCGTTTTTGTTTATTATACCCAAATTACGGCGTGCCCTGTAAAGGCATGGGGACGAAGACCAAACAAACACTATACAAACACAGGGTAGAAACCCAAACAAAAGAGCGAGGAGTTCCTCTAATAAATAACACAAGCACAATGATTAACATATGGCACGAGACCCGTAATCATCTGCGCAATCCACAATGGCACGAAAGCCAAAACACACAGCACACGTACTCACACGAACCAACGGACATTCAAACAATAATCGACAGGACAATGGTAAACCAAGGACACACTTATACAATTACTAATCACTGGGAATAGAGGCCAGGTGTGCGTAATGAAAGTTCAGGAGGGATCTGTGACAGACTCATTTGAAGTATGAGCACATTCTTCTAGTCTGGAAGCAGCCAAGCCCTCTAAGCTAAGGAGTGATGGGTTTCAGGGTTGCTGCGTGATGTGTGTTCCTCATGTAATCATAGAGGCAGTCATTCTCCCCACTGTCTGGTCCAGGGCAGGTGAGGACTGAACATCATTCCTATGTGTGAGCAGCTTGTCATTCCATCCCTCCTCTCCAGGTTTATCTGCTCCCAGACTATTGATCCACCACCAAACCCTAGCTCAGTAATAGAAACATAGGGTCATTCATCAAGATGTTGACTCAGGACAGGAGATGAAAACCACTGGCAAATCATCATGTCCCTCCTCTCATCCCCAATCAGTCAGAACTAGGGTCCATCCCTAAAGATGCAGAGTCTCTACTCCAGCCCCAGCAGCAGCCCAAGGACAACAGCCTCTCTCCGGCCTGATTCTCTCTACCTCTACCTGTCCCTGTGAGGGATGACCTCAGGCGGCCCCAAATCAGTCCACATTAGTGCTCATCTGTCGTCATCACTCACTGGCGGAGGCCTTCGGGCTGAGGACTACATCTCGCTCACAAGACAAAAGAACCACACCATTAGTCTTGATTCCATTTCAGGTGCAATGGTGACTTCAAGTGTCCTGCCATGGCCAAGGACGTGCCGCCTCTACGGCCTTCTTTCCCCAGAGGACCTCCTCTGAGGGAAGGAGCCACTGGTCTGCCTTCAATCTCTCATCCTCATAGTCCACTCTACGGACGTTGGCTTGTCCATGATGAATGTGGCCTACCATTTGTCTTTATCCTATTAGAGGTGTGTGACACCAGGTGGACGGATCGAGCCTAAAGGAATACATTGAAATGCTACCTGTAGGAAAAAAGGTTTGCGCCATATAACCAGTTCATTGGGGTTTAGTTAAGAGGTTGAACATAATACAGAGGTTTGAATGATGTGGTGATTTTGAAGGCCTAAAGTTATGCGTTGGAAACAACATATTTCAAGCCGATGGATTCATTAGTTAGTCATTAGTTCCAGTGCAGACTGGGATGTAATAAGTCATTAAGACCTGCAGCAGAGCAGAGCATTATCCAGAGGTCTCTGTCTGCAGCCCCTGAAGACCACTGTACTTTAGAGCCATCTTTTAATTTGTAACTGCTTTAACGCTTGGCTTAAATTCATGTCCAAATAACGGTTTTAATTACGCGATTAGGACAGATCTGTATTCCCTCAGGAAAAGAGCTGATCAGTCCCTTTTCTGGGAAGCTGTATACAGAGAGGCTTAAATCCATGTGATAACATCATGTAAATATGCTATGCAAATCTACATGAGATTTCCACATTTCCCCGTGGTCTCTGTCTTGTTGACTGATCTGAAGGCAGATCAGAATATTCATTATGAAGACATGTTAATATGTATTGTAGTCCACTCTGGAAGCGTGATATTCTATGTTAGCAGCAGGAGGGGTTGGAGTGCAGACTCCATAGGGCTGTAATTAATGTTCCAGTGCCTATACAGTACCTTAAAGGCAGATCTCAAATCAAATCAAATTGTATTTGTCACATGCACCGAATACAACAGGGGCAGACCATACCGTGAAATGCTTAGTTACAAGCCCTTAACCAATAATGCAGTTCAAGAAATAGAGTTAAGAAAATATTGAATAAATAAACTAAAGTAAAAGAAAAATATATATAATAAAAAGTAACACAATAAAATAACAATATTGAGGCTATATCCAGGGGGTACCGGTACCGAGTCAATGTGGGGGGTACAGGTTAGTCAAGGTCATTTGTACATGTAAATTGTACATGTAATAATCTCACGAATAAACACATTTAAATTACTTCATTACAAGCACAATGACAATAATAACAGAATTGCCGAGACCAAACTGGAAAAGGACAGCATTTTGAAACAATTTACCTTTAAATGGATTTTCCAATTAGCAACAATACAACTGGTTTGAGTAAGATTAAGGTACAGTTAAAGTCGGAAGTTTACATACACTTAGGTTGGAGTCATTAAAACTCGTTTTTCAACCACTCTACAATTTCTTGTTCACAAACTATAGTTTTGGCAAGTCGGTTAGGACATCTACTTTGTGCATGATACAAGTAATTTTTCCAACAATTGTTTACAGACAGATTATTTTACTTATAATTCACTCTATCACAATTCCAGTGGGTCAGAAGTTTACATACACTAAGTTGACTGTGCCTTTAAAACCTCTACGGACCACCCATCCCGGATCCGGGATCATTCTCATCAGAAACGCTGACTAGAATAGCCTAGCCTAGCACCACAGGGATATAATATAATATAATTTCATGAAATCACAAGTGCAATACAGCAAATGAAATATAAACATCTTGTGAATCCAGCCAACATGTCCGATTTTTTAAATGCTTTACAGCGAAAACACAACATATATTTATGTTAGCTCACCACAATATCCCAAAACACACCGCCATTTTTTCACAGAAAAGGTAGCTTTCACAAAACC
This sequence comes from Salvelinus alpinus, assembly GCF_045679555.1. Lineage (NCBI taxonomy): Eukaryota > Metazoa > Chordata > Actinopteri > Salmoniformes > Salmonidae > Salvelinus > Salvelinus alpinus. The sequence continues at coordinate 23,979,384 of NC_092112.1, forward strand.
CACATATAGAGATAAAATTAATCACTAACCTTTGAACAACTTCATCAGATGACAGTCATATGACATCATGTTATACAATACATTTATGTTTTGTTCGATTATGTGCATATTTATAGCCACAAATCGTGGTTTTACATTGGCGCCATGTTCAGAAATGGCTCCAAAATAGCGAAAGTAATTAGATACACTGGTTCTTAATGCAACCGCTGTGTTAGATTTAAAAAATAACTTTAGTAAAAAGCACAGCATGCAAAAATCTGAGACAGCGCTCAGCCTTTCTCCGCCATGTTGGAGAAAAACAGAAATACGAAATTACATCATAAATATTCCCTTACCTTTGATGATCTTTCATCAGAATGCAGTGCCAGGAATCCTAGTTCCACAATACATCATTTTTTTTTATTTATAATGTCCATTACTTCTGTCGAATTAGCAACTTTGGCTAGCATGTGTAGTTCACGTGTCCATCGAACTTTACGCTAATGAACGAAAACTTCAAAAAGTGATATTACAAATCGAATAAACTGGTCAAACTCAGTTGAGAATCAATCTTCAGGATGTTTTTCTCATATATATCCAATAACATCCCAAACGGAGCATTTCTTCATGTCTATCTAACGCATTGCAGACAAAGACATCACATGCCCTCTGTGCGTGGCCAAGAACTGGCCACGCAGAGGCTCTCATCCGGTCCCACATGAAGCTGTATGCTTCATTCCACGTTCTACTGCCTGTTGACATCTAGTGGAAGGCGTATGAAGTGCATACAGATCCATAAATATAAGGCAATTGAATAGGCGATGCCTTTCACAGCGACTCATTTCGGAATTTTCACTTCCTGTTTGGAAGTTTGCCTGCCATATGAGTTCTGTTTTACTCACAGATATAATTCAAACAGTTTTAGAAACTTCAGAGTGTTTTCTATCCAATAGTAATAATAATATGCATATTATATGATCTAGGACAGAGTACGAGGCAGTTTAATCATCCAAAAGTGAAAATGTCACCCCCTATCCCTAAGAATTAAACAGCTTGGAAAATTCCAGAAAATTATGTCATGGCTTTAGAAGCTTCTGATAGACTAATTGACATAATTTGAGTCAATTGGAGGTGTACCTGTGGATGTATTTCAAGGCCTCCACAAGTGTGGTTCATCCTTGGGAGCAATTTCCAAACGCCTGAAGGTACCACGTTTATCTGTACAAACAATTGTACACAAGTATAAACACCATGGGACTACGCAGCCGTCATACCGCTCAGGAAGGAGACGCGTTCTGTGTCCTAGTGATGAACATACTTTGGTGCAAAGTGCAAATCAATCCCAGAACAACAACAAAGGACCCTGTGAAGATGCTGGAGGAAACAGGTACAAAAGTATCTATATCCACAGTAAAACAAGTTGTATATCGATATAACCTGAAAGGCCGCTCATCAAGGAAGAAGCCAGTGCTCCAAAACTGCCATAAAAAAGCCAGACTACGGTTTGCAACTGCACATGGGGACAAAGATCGTACTTTTTGGTGAAATGTCCTCTGGTCTGAAGAAACAAAAATAGAACTGTTTGGCCATAATGACCATCGTTACGTTTGGAGGAAAAAGGGGGAGGCTTGCAAGCTGAAGAACACCATCCCAACACGGGGGTGACAGCATCATGTTGTGGGGGTGCTTTGATGCAGGAGGGACTGGTGCACTTCACAAAATAGACGGCATCATGAGGATGGAAAATTATGTGGATATATTGAAGCAACATCTCAAGACTTTAGGAGGTTAAAGCTTGGTCGCAAATGGATCTTCCAAATTGACAATGACCCCAAGCATACTTTCAAAGTTGTGGCAAAATGGCTTAAGGACAACAAAGTCAAGGTATTGGAGTGGCCATCACAAAGCCCTGACCTCAATCCCATAGAAAATTTGTGGGCAGAACTGAAAAAGCGTGTGCGAGCAAGGAGGCCTACAAACCTGACTCAGTTACACCATCTCTGTCAGGAATGGGCCAAAATTCATCCAACTTATTGTGGGAAGCTTGTGGATGGCTACCCGAGACGTTTGACCCAAGTTAAACAATTTGAATGCAATGCTACCAAATACTAATTGAGTGTATGTAAACTTCTGACCCATGGGAATATGATGAAATAAATTAAAGCTGAAATAAATCATTCTCTCAACTATTATTCTGACATTTCACATTCTTAAAATAAAAGTGGTGATCCTAACTGATCTAAGACAGGGAATTTTTACCACGATTAAATGTCAGGAATTGTGAAAAACTGAGTTTAAATGTATTTGACTAAGGTGTATGTAAACTTCCGACTTCAACTGTAAATGGTCTATAGATAGAGAATCAATTTTTCAAGTTCTTCTTGTCCTAATAAAGACTAAAAGGGGCCACATTTCCTGCACAAAGGGCCTTTACAATTGCTGCTCTTTTCCAATTAGATGAGAAGACAGAAAGGTTAATTTCATACTTGTTTATTCCACATCAGGACAAATTGATTTCACTTCTCAGAATGCTGAAATCCTCCAGTTTCCTCCACTCCAGGCTGAAATGAATCAGGGTAATGTTCCTTCTAAGTGAAAATAAAAGTAATTTTCACTGCTGTACTGGTCTAACTAATAATGAGGTACAAGTAAGGATAAGATGGGAAATCATTACTCAGCGAACATTGTCTTTATTATTTGTGCCCACTCCTCCACTCCTTGTCACATGGAAAGACAAAATGGAGGGGCAACCAAGGAGGAAGTTTAGGGTGGATACCTTGAAATGTGTCTGACTTTCAACAGGATCCTGAAGAAAAGCATTAAAAAAGGAATTGGACATTGATTTCTTGCTAATGCCATCGGAGAAAGAGGGAAGGAGGGGAAAAAATCTTTGCAAAAAACTTTATGAGCCACTCATGCATGTTATTAAAATCGTTGAACTGAAATCCTCATTGAAAGATACGGGATATACTGTAGATAAGATCTAGGAAAGGAAACCTGAACTTGCCAGAGACTATGAACTAATATACATCTTATCAATGCATTTATGGCAACCATAAATTTAAATGACAGGACACTAAAATCCCCACTAGTGATAAGCAAATATCCCTGTAGGAAAATATTGAGCATCTCCAGTTCACTCATCAATTCCGTTGGCGCCAGTACTGTGGGCATGAGGATGTCTCTGCCTTCACAAACCATAGCTTGGCTTGTCCCTGTTCAGCAAAAAGTAATTAGCAATAGTTAGTACAAGTTTGTGCTATCTATTTAACAATTGATCTTCAGCTCAACTCACATAACTTTTTGTCTAAGATCACAACGCCATTTGGGAAATCCTCCTATAAGAATTACTCTGTGAAGAAAAAAATACCAGTTGTTTTGTGTCTAGCGACCCAACAGTGGACTAGACTTTCATCACAGTTTGCCAGTGTTTCTGTTGGAATGGATTCTTGGGGCAATTAAGAGTTGGATCTTGTGGAACGTGGGAAGATTCAGCACGCGAGCATAATGACAAATGTTTCCATTTACATTTTACATTTTAGTCATTCAGCAGACGCTCTTTTCCAGAGCGACTTACATGTACAGTAGTGAGTGCATACATTTTCAAACTTTTTTCATACATTTCTCATCTTCTCAGCAAACAGGCATCAGCCCACGTCTGCCAGCACATCACTGTCTGTGTTTTTTTTCTCACTTATGTCTTTTAACCATTCGGATCAGCTCAGAAAAAGATCTGATGTGAAAAAATCTGATGTGATTGGTCAAAAGACAAGAAAAATGATTAGAATTGGGCTGACTGTCTAAAAATGGCCACTGAGGCACACCTGTACATCACAGAGTTCACGATGCATGACCAGTTTGAGGGCTGGTGGAATAGAGTAGAAGGGAAACAACATGAAGGAGAGGGGTTAGAGCTGTCCTGATTTAATTTATACATGTTTTAGATACAGTACTGACAACTGTGGTTGAGCCCTAATTAGTTAGGGCTGCATGTTGTATCTGTCCATTGTTTTAGATAGCAATTAATTGTGCAGCTCATTATAAAAACAATGTATGTGTGCTTGCAAGCGGCAGTGTATAAAGACCAGGGACATACAGTACATACAGTATTTACAACAGTGTGTCGTTGTAGATTATTAAGGTACATCTATCACATGTACGGGGCAGAACATCAGTGCAATAACCAATTCCACACCCCCTTAGGAGTTAAAGGGCCAATAGTGTGGTGTTGTGGTCTTGTTAAGAAAATAATCATTTATCTTGAGGGTTACTTTTGAATAGTAATTCTTTAAGGCAGTTTTGTGTTTTAATCAGATTTAAGTTTCCCCATGGCAATGATTACCCAGAGGAGCAACGCTATTGTTATATTTTTAAGGTTAAAACAAATAACATAAATTGTGCACGGAGGACTGAAATTAGACATCATGAGATGTGACTGTCGCTGCAGGTTATTGGAACCCCACATAAGACTTCAGCTAATATTAAACATTATGCAAAGAATTGAGTTCTACTTTGCAACAGGGGTAGTAGATTTGCTGACATTATATGGAGTATTTTTTAAACCTAATACTGTGTCCAGCAGCTTGTCCACAGGGCAGGGTATAGATCAGATATAGAACATAATGGTTCTACCTGTCCCAGACCTGCTGTTTTCAACTCTCTAGAGACCGCAGGAGCGGTAGAGATACTCTTACTGATCGGCTATGAAAAGCCAACTGACATTTACTCCTGAGGTGCTGACTTGCTGCACCCTCGACAACTACTGTGATTATTATTATTTGACCTTGTTGGTCATTTATGAACATTTGAACATCTTGGCCATGTTCTGTTATAATATCCACCCGGCACAGCCAGAAGAGGACTGGCCACCCCTCATAGCCTGGTTCCTCTCTAGGTTTCTTCCTAGGTTTTGGCCTTTCTAGGGAGTTTTTCCTAGCCACCATGCTTCTACACCTGCATTGCTTGCTGTTTGGGGTTTTAGGCTGGGTTTCTGTACAGCACTTTGAGATATCAACTGATGTAAGAAGGGCTATATAAATAGATTTGATTTGATGATCACCAGGTTGAAGTTTCCCTAAACCACAGATCTAGAAAAAGCCTATTCTCAATCCTAAACATGACCATTAGAGGATATTAACATATCTGACCCTGTATTGTGGATTGGAGAAGCTTCTACCTTCTGTGGTTGTATTGGCCAGATAGTTGTGGTCTCTCAGAGCAGTGGTTCCAACTCCAGTCCTCCAGTACCTCCAGCAGTACACCTTTTTATTGTAGCCCTGGACAAGCACACCTGATTCAACTTGTCAACTAATCATCAGGCCCTCAATTAGTTGAATCAGTTGAGTTTGTCCGCGGCCAAAACAAAAATGTATGCTGTTGTGGGTACAGGAGGACTGGAGTTGGGAACCACTGTCTTAGACAGGCATATGGGAGTGAGGGCCCCTCTCGTCTCCTCACATGACTGAGATTAGAGCGGTGCCGGAGCGGTCAGTCAAAGTGAATGTCATGTGTGGGAGATCAATAGCCTGACAGGAGCTGGTGTAGAGAGGTACAGAACTGACAGCTAGTCAGCTACACATGAATAGTTACAACCTGTTTGCCATTCTCTGTCTGTAGGTGTCTAAAAGATCTTGTCCTGGGGAATTTGACATGTAGCCTATATGAATTTATATGCATGTGAGGAAGTCAATAAAGCTACAACCATAGTATTCACTACAAGTTTACCTTTTACAGCTGTTTTCAAGTGCAAGGAATAGACTTTTGAAATATTATCTGAAAAATCATGATTTGTTATTTACTTTACTACAGTGCTTGTCTAATGTTTCAATGAAAGGACAACTATGTCACACCGGAGTCCATATTGAATCATGATGCATAGGCCATTCATTCTGAAGGGTATAACTACCTTGTTTCCTCCTTGATATAAGAAGCACTCCTTTCCGGCACTTCAGATGATGGTCACACACGGAAATGGAGCACTTATTCGAAATAAACCTGATATTTCAGCGCCATGTACAGTGTGATTAGCCTGTTGATTCAAGATGCAATATTACCCCATTCACATAAGATCTCTCCATTTGAACATCAAGGGATTCCAAAATGACTGGAGGTTGAGAGCCACTGAGTGAGAAGAGAGCACCACCCCCAATTGGATTACTGTGCCATTCTTTCAGAGTGATTACAGCAAAGACGCAGGTTTATGTCTCAAATAGCACCCTGTCATGTAGTGCACTAGGAATAGGGTGCCATTTGGGACAAAGCCCGCATCTCCACTGTGGCTTTCTTCATTCTGTTATAAAGGATTAACCACTGTGCAGCTGCAAGCAGACGAAGGAAATTACATCATCCAACACTGAATTTAGCTAGTTTCTGCACAAACAAAAAAATATACTTGTTCAAAAGTTTGGGGTCACTTAGAAATGTCCTTGTTTTGAAAGAAAAGCACATTTTTTGTCCATTAAAATAACATCAAATTGATCAGAAATACAGTATAGACATTGTTAAAATTGTAAGTGACTACTGTAGCTGGAAATGGCAGATTTTTTATGGAATATCTAAATAGGTGTACAGAGGCCCATTATCAGCAACCATCACTCCTGTGTTCCAATGTGACGTTGTGTTAGCTAATCCAAGTTTAACATTTTAAAAGGCTAATTGATCATTAGAAAACCCTTCTGCAATTATGTTAGCACAGCTGAAAACTGTTGTGTTGATTAAATAAGCAATAAAACATTTGTGGTTTCGATTACAGGCTCAAAATGGTCAGAATCAAAGGACTTTCTTCTGAAACTTGTCAGTCTATTCTTGTTCTGAGAAATTAAGGCTATTCCATGCAAGAAATTGCCACGGAACTGAAGATATCGTACGACGCTGTGTACTACTCCCTTAACAGAGCAGCGCAAACTGGCTCTAACCAGAATAGAAAGAGGAGTGGGAGGCCCCGGTGCACAAATGAGCAAGAGGACAAGTACATTAGAGTTTCTAGTTTGAGAAACAGACACCTCACAAGTCCTCAACTGGCAGCTTCATTAAATAGTACCCACAAAACACCAGTCTCAACGTCAACAGTGAAGAGGCGACTCCGGGATGCTGGCATTCTAGGAGTCTTATGGCTTGGGGGTAGAAGCTGTTTAGAAGCCTCTTGGTCCTGTTTAGAAGCCTCGTGGACCTCTCTGCGGTAGCAGAGAGAACAGTCGATGACTAGGGTGGCTGGAGTCTTTGAGAAATTTTAGGGCCTTCCTCTGACACAGCCTGGTATAGAGGTCCTGGATGGCAGGAAGCTTGGCCCCAGTGATGTACTGGGTGGATCGCACCACCTTGTGTAAGTGCCTCGCGGTCGGAGGCCGAGCTGTTGCCATACCAGGCAGTGATGCAACCAGTCAGGATGCTCTCGATGGTGCAGCTGTAGAACCTTTTGAGGATCTGCAGACCCATGCCAAATATTTTCAGTTCCCTGAAGGGGAATTGGTTTTGTCTTCATGACTGTCTTGGTGTGCTTGGACCATGTAAGTTTGTTGGTGATGTGGACACCAAGGAACTTGAAGCTCTCAACCTGCTCCACTGCAGCCCCGACGATAAGAATGGGGGTGTACTCGGTCCTCTTTTTCCTGTAGTCCACAATCATCTCCTTTGTCTTGATCACGTTGAGGGAGAGGTTGTTGTACTGGCACCACATGGCCAGGTCTCTGACCTCCTCCCAATAGACTGTCTGTTCGTTGTCAGTGTTCAGGCCTACCACGGTTGTGTCATTGGCAAACTTAATGATGGTGTTGGAGTCGTGTCTGGCCATGCAGTCATTAGTGAACAGGGAGTACAGGAGGGGACTGAGTACGCACCACTGAGCGGCCCCTGTGTCGAGGATCAGCATGGCGGATGTGTTGTTATCTACCCTAACCACCTGGGGGCGGCCCATCAGGAAGTCCAGGGTCCAGTTGCAGAGGGAGGTGTTTAGTCCCAGGGTCCTTAGCTTATTGATGAGCTTTGAGGGCACTATGGTGTTGAACGCTGAGCTGTAGTCAGTGAGTAGCATTCCCACATAGGTGTTCCTTTTGTCCAGGTGGGAAAGGGCAGTGTGGAGTGCAATAGAGATTGCATTATCTGTGGATCTGTTGGGGCGGTATGCAAATTGGAGTGGGTCTAGGGTTTCTGGGATAATGGTGTTGTAGTGGCTTCCTTTCCTCTTTACCATAGCCACTGCCCGAGCCTGAAGCGGGGTTGTTTCGTACGCATACAGTCCACACTTCCTGCCTTTATCCTAACACACTTACCACAGTACAATGAATGGGCAAGAGGGGGGGGAACAAATAAATATATCTTAATCAGGTAAATAGAAATCATAAAGGTACGTACCTAATATTTTATCATATACATTAATATTTAATATATTTACACAAATGTACATGGAGTTCGGTATGTTCAGTCTTTTATACAAATATGTCCAAATCGGCTCTAACAGGTGTTGATGTGAGCCATGACCAGCCTTTCACAGCACTTCATGGCTACAGACATGAGTGCTACAGGTCGGCAGTCATTTAGGCAAGTTACCTTAGTGTTCTTGGGCACAGGCACTATGGCACTACTAAGGCACTACTAAGACACTTGCTAGTTGGTCAGCGCATGCTCGCAGTATCAAATCAAATCAAATGTATTTATATAGCCCTTCTTACATCAGTTGATATCTCAAAGGTCTGTACAGAAACCCAGCCTAAAACCCCAAACAGCAAGCAATGCAGGTGTAGAAGCACGGTGGCTAGGAAAAACTCCCTAGAAAGGCCAAAACCTAGGAAGAAACCTAGAAAGGAACCAGGCTATGAGGGGTGGCCAGTCCTCTTCTGGCTGTGCCGGGTGGAGATTATAATAGAACATGGCCAAGATGTTCAAATGTTCATAGATGACCAGCATGGTCAAATAATAATAATCACAGTAGTTGTCGAGGGTGCAGCAAGTCAGCCCCTCAGGAGTAAATGTCAGTTGGCTTTTCATAGCCGATCATTATTAAGAGTCATCATGCCAGGTAGTCCTGAGGCATGGTCCTAGGGCTCAGGTCCTCCGAGAGAGAGAAAGAAAGAGAGAAAGAGAGAATTAGAGAGAGCATACTTAAATTCACACAGGACACCGGATAAGACAGGAGAAGTACTCCAGATATAATAAACTGACCCTAGCCCCCCGACACATAAACTACTGCAGCATAAATACTGGAGGCTGAGACAGGAGGGGTCAGGAGACACTGTGGCCACATCCGATGATACCCCCGGACAGGGCCAAACAGGAAGGATATAACCCCACCTACTTTGCAGAAGCACAGCCCCCACACCACTAGAGGGATATCTTCAACCACCAACTTACCATCCTGAGACAAGGCCGAGTATAGCCCACAAAGATCTCCGCCACGGCACAACCCAACCCAGCCAACCCAGTACACGTCCTGGTAATCTGTCTGGCCCTGCGGCCTTGTGAACGTTGACCTGTTTAAAGGTCTTACATGCTGACCAGACCGGACATGTCGCGTGCACTAGTGTCGCAAAATAAATTTAGAAATTCATGTTATTCAATTATTGCACCCACACTGCTCGCGCGCCAACAAGCATCTGCCTTACCAAGGGCTAAAATATAAGTAATTCCTATTTCTGACGCAGATCGCGCTGAAAGTCCTGCCTCTCCCATCTCCTCATTGGTTTATAGAAGCAGGTACCCACGTGCCATCTCCTCATTGGTTATACCCACGTGGGTGATTGAAAGACGAACTGTTTTGCCGGTAGTCGTGGTAATACTATGAAAGTTTAGATGCGATCACCATATAAGTTCAACTGTCACGTTCCTGACCTGTTTTCTCTTGTTTTGTATGTCTTTATTGGTCAGGGCGTGAGTGTTGGGTGGGTAGTCTATGTTTTGTATTTCTATGTTGGGTTTTGTGTTCGGCCTGGTATGATTCTCAATTAGAGACAGGTGTGTATCGTTTGTCTCTGATTGAGAGTCATACTAAGGCAGCCAGGGTTTCACTGGGGTTTTGTGGGTGTTTGTTCCTGTGTCAGTGTTTGGGCCACACAGGACGGTTGAAGGTTAGTCACGTTTGTTGTTTTGTAGTTTTGTAGTGTCTTGTTTGCTGTTTTCATTAAAAGTATGATTAATCACCAATCCGCATCTTGGTCCGATCCATGCTCCTCCTCGTCTGAGGAGGAGAACAACAATGACTGCCTTTACAGAAACACCCACCACAACAGGACCAAGCGGATTGGAGCCGGAGGAAAGGAACTAAAGCAATGGAGAGAAGAGGAATGGAGTTGGGAACAAATATTCAACGGAGAAGGACCCTGGGCTAAGGTTGGTGTGAATCGCCACTCGCGGGAGGAGAAGAAGGCAGCCACAGCCCAGGAGCGGTGGATTGAGGAGGCAGCACGTATGAGAGGCTGGAAGCCCGAGAGGCTCACCCAAAAATTTCTTGGGGGGGGGGCTAAAGGGGCGTGTGGCGAAGCCGGGTTGGATACCTGAGCCAACTCCCCGGGCTTGCCGTGGAGTAAGAGGGCGTCGTACTGGTCAGACACCGTGTTATGCGGTAAAGCGCACGGTGTCCCCAGTACGCGTGCTTAGCCCAGTGCGGGCTATTCCACCTTGCCGCACTGGGAGGGCTAGGTTGGGCATCGAGCCGAGTGCCATGAAGCCGGCCCAACGTATCTGGTCTCCAGTACGTCTCCTCGGGCCGGCGTACATGGCACCAGCCTTACAGGTGGTGTCCCCGGTTCGCCTGCATAGCCCAGTGCGGGCTATTCCACCTCGCCGCACTGGCAGGGCTACGGGGACCATTCAACCTGGTAAGGTTGGGGAGGCTCGGTGCTCAAGAGCACGTGTCCTCCTTCACGGTCCGGTATATCCGGCGCCACCTTCCCACCCCAGCTCAGTACCACCAGTGCCTACACCACGCACCAGGCTTCCAGTGCATCTCCAGAGCCCTGTTCCTCCTCCACGCACTCTCCCTATGGTGCGTGTCTCCAGCCCAGTGCCTCCAGTTCCGGCACCACGCACCAAGCCTCCTGTGCGTCTCCAGAGCCCTGTACGCACTGTTCCTTCTCCCCGCACTCGCCCTGAGGTGCGTGCCCTCAGCCCGGTACCTCCAGTTCCGGTACCACGCACCAGGCCTAGAGTGCGCCACGAGAGTCCAGTGTGCCCTGTTGTTGTTCCCCGCACTAGCCTGAAGGTGCGTGTCCTTAGCCCGGTACCTCCAGTTCCGGTACCACGCACCAGGCCTACAGTGCGTCTCAGCCGGCCAGAGTCTGCCGTCTGCCCAGCGGCGCCTGAACTGCCCGTCTGCCCAGCGGCGCCTGAACTGCCCGTCTGCCCAGCGGCGCCTGAACTGCCCGTCTGCCCTACGCCGTCTGAACTGTCCGTCTGCCATGAGCCTGCAAAGCCGCCCGTCTGCCATGAGCCTGCAAAGCCGCCCGTCTGCCATGAGCCTACAGAGCCATCCTCCAGACAGGAGCCGCTAGAGCCGTCCGCCAGACAGGAGCCGCTAGAGCCGTCCGCCAGACAGGAGCCGCTAGAGCCGTCCGCCAGACCGGATCAGCCAGAGCCTTCCGCCAGACCGGATCAGCCAGAGCCTTCCGCCAGACCGGATCAGCCAGAGCCTTCCGCCAGACCGGATCAGCCAGAGCCTTCCGCCAGACCGGATCAGCCAGAGCCTTCCGCCAGACCGGATCAGCCAGAGCCTTCCGCCAGACCGGATCAGCCAGAGCCTTCCGCCAGACCGGACCTGCCAGAGTCCCTCAGCCCGGACCTGCCAGAGTCCCTCAGCCCGGACCTGCCAGAGTCCCTCAGCCCGGACCTGCCAGAGTCCCTCAGCCCGGACCTGCCAGAGTCCCTCAGCCCGGACCTGCCAGAGTCCCTCAGCCAGGACCTGCCAGAGTCCCTCAGCCAGGACCTGCCAGAGGCCCTCAGCCAGGACCTGCCAGAGTTCCTCAGCCAGGAGCTGCTGCCCCTTATCCCGGAGCTGCTGCCCCTTATCCCGGAGCTGCTGCCCCTTATCCCGGAGCTGCTGCCCCTTATCCCGATGCTGCCCCTTTATTTAGGTGGGTTGAGTTGGAGGGTGGTCATTGGGAGGGGGATACGGAAGCGGGGAGTGACTATGGTGGGGTCGGGACCTCGTCCACCGCTAGAGCCGCCACCGTGGACAGACGCCCACCCAGACCCTCCCCTAGACTTTGTGCTGGTGCGCCCGGAGTTCGCACCTTAAGGGGGGGGTTCTGTCACGTTCCTGACCTGTTTTCTCTTGTTTTGTATGTCTTTATTGGTCAGGGCGTGAGTGTTGGGTGGGTAGTCTATGTTTTGTATTTCTATGTTGGGTTTTGTGTTCGGCCTGGTATGATTCTCAATTAGAGACAGGTGTGTATCGTTTGTCTCTGATTGAGAGTCATACTAAGGCAGCCAGGGTTTCACTGGGGTTTTGTGGGTGTTTGTTCCTGTGTCAGTGTTTGGGCCACACAGGACGGTTGAAGGTTAGTCACGTTTGTTGTTTTGTAGTTTTGTAGTGTCTTGTTTGCTGTTTTCATTAAAAGTATGATTAATCACCAATCCGCATCTTGGTCCGATCCATGCTCCTCCTCGTCTGAGGAGGAGAACAACAATGACTGCCTTTACATCAACGATGTAAAAGCCTGGAAGGAGGAGAGATGACTAGAAACGATTCGGTTGGCCGTTTTATATGTGGATTAATTTGTCGGAGTAGAGGACCTTGTGCAGTTCAGGTAAAATAACAACTCAATGTTTATATCCCAGGACAAATTAGCTAGCAACAGCAAGCTAGCTAAATAGGACAAATTAGCTAGCACATGCAAGCTAACTAGCTAAATTGCCATACATGTTTAATGCTTTTCGACCTGTCCCCAAATTAATGTCATTGGTTCAGAGTTTGTTTTGATATTTTAACCTGCGTGTCGTGATCGTGTTTGGTGTAGGAGGACAAAATACATTTATGCACGATAGCGCACGATGGCGCACGCGCACAGCCGGTTTGGGTTCCGTGTTACTCACATCGGCTGCAGAGAGCGTGATCACACAGTCTTCTGGTACAACTGGTTCTCTCATGCATGTTTCAGTGTTACTTGCCTCGAAGCGAGCATAGAAGTAGTTTAGCTTGTCTGGTAGGCTTGTGTCACTGGGCAGCTCTCGGCTGTGATTCCCTTTGTAGTCTCCAATGGTTTGCAAGCCCTGCCACATCCGACAAGCATCAGAGCCGGTGTAGTATGATTCAATGCTGTCTTAGTGCCAGCCTCTGACTGTGGTTGTCACGATCGTCGTCAGGGTGGAAATGACCGGACCAAGGTGCAGCGTGGTGAGCGTACATTACTTTTTATTATGAATGTCGCCAACAAAAACAAGAAACAACAGAAACGAACGTGAAGCTGACTAGGGCTATATAGGCCACTAACACAGACAACTACCCACAACTAAGGTGGAAAAACAGGCTGCCTAAGTATGATTCCCAATCAGAGACAACGATAGATAGCTGTCCTTGATTGAGAACCATACCCGGCCAAAACATAGAAACAGAAAACATAGAAATAAAGAAACTAGAATGCCCACCCTAGGGCGTGACAGTGGTGGTATATAAACAGCTATGAAAAATACAGATGAAAACTCTCTAGGTAGACAGTGTGGTCTACAGCTTATCATGAGATACTCTACCTCAGGCGAGCAATAGCTCGAGACTTCCTTAGATATCGTGCAACAGCTGTTATTTACAAAAATACATAGTCTGCCGCCCCTTGTCTTACCAGACGCCACTGTTCTATCCTGCCGGTACAGCGTATAACCAGCCAGCTGTATGTTGATAGTGTCGTCGTTCAGCCACGACTCCGTGAAGTATAAGATATTACAGTTTTGAATGTCCCGTTGGTAGTTTAATCTTGCACGTAGGTCATCGATTTTATTCTCCAAAGATTGCATATTAGTGTTATTAGATTGCACATTTGCTAGCAGAATGGAAGGAAGTGGGGGCTTATTGGATCGCCTTTGAATTCTCAGAAGGCAGCCCGACCTTTGGCCCCTTTTTCTCCACCTCCTCTTCATGCAAATCACGGAGATCTGGGCCTGTTCCCGAGAAAGCAGTATATCGTTTGCGTTGGGCTCGTCAGACACGTTAAATTAAAAAAAATATTCTGCCAGTCCGTGGTGAGTAATCGCAGTCCTTATGTCCAGAAGTTATTTTCGGTCATAAGAGACGGTAGCGGCAAAATTATGTAAAAAAGTGGAAGAGAAATTTGAACATTTGTAAAAAATATCTTGATCTTGATTAGATAAGTATTCAACCTGAGTCAAAACAGCAGTGATTACAGCTGTCTTTCTAGGTAAGTCTCTAAGAGCTTTCCACATCTGGATTGTGCAACATTATATTATTTTCAAAATTCTTCAAGCTCTGTCAAATTGGTTGTTGATCATTGCAACAATTATCAGGTCTTGCCATGGATTATCAAGCAGATTTAAGTCAAAACTGTAACTCGGCCACTGAGGAACATTCACTGTCTTCTTGGTAACTAACCCCAGTGTAGATTTGGCCTTGTTCTTAAGGTTATTGTCCTGCTGAAAGGTGAATTAATCTCCCAGTGTCTAGTGAAAAGCAGACTGAACCAGGTTTTCCTCTAGGATTTTGCTTGTGCTTAGCTCCATTCCGTAGATTTTTTATCCTGAAAAACTCAGTTGTTAAAGATTACAAGCATACCCTGAACATGATGCAGCCACCAATATGTTTGAAAATACGGTGGTACTCAGGGTGGTACTCAGTTATGTGTTGTATTGGATTTGCTCCAAACATAACACTTTGTATTCAGGACAAAAAAATGAATTGCTTTGCCATATATTTTCAATATTATTTTAGTGACTCGTTGCGAAAAAGATGCATGTTTTGGAATATTTGTATTCTTTACAGGCTCCCTTCTTTTCACTCTGTCAATTAGGTTAGTATTGTGGAATAACTACAATGTTGTTGATCCATCCTCAGTTTTCTCCTATCACAGCCACTAAACTCTGTAACTGTTTTAAAACCACTATTGGCGTCATGGTGAAATCCCTGAGCAGATTCCTTCCTCTCTGGCAACTTAGTTAAGAAGGATGCCTGTATCTTTATAGTGACTGGGTGTATTGATACACTATCCAAAATGTATTTCATAACTTCACCATGCTCAAAAGGATATTCAATGTCTGTTTTTTTTAGTTTGACCCATCTACCAATAGGTGCACTTCTTTGCAAAGAATTGGAAAACCTCCCTGGTCTTTAAGGTTGAATCTGTTTGAAATTCACTGCTTGACTGTGGGACCTTACACAATGTTATGTGTGGGGTACAGAGATGAGGTAGTCATTAAAAAATCATGTTAAACACTATTATTACAATCAGAGTGAGTCCATGTAACTTATTATGTGACTTGTTAAGCACATGACTCCTGAACTTATTTAGCCTTGCCATAACAAAAGGATTGAATACTTATTGATTCAAGACATTTCAGCTTTTTATTTTGAATGAATTTGTAAAAATGTCTAAGAACGTAATTCCACCTTGACATTATGGGGTATTGTGTGTAGGCCAGTGACACAAAATCACAATTTAATCAATTTTAAGTTCTGGCTGTAAGACAACAAAATGTGGAAAAAGTCAAGGAGTGTGAATACTTTCTGAAGGCACATTCATAGTGTCAGTGGTCTGTATATAGCTTACATTCTTTGTGTGTTTTAAATCTCGTGCTTTCATTTTTATCTGACCTAGAGTTGAATCCTTGCTTTTATTAAGATCCTATTCTAGATTTTTTATTTCATAGCTTTGATATTGGACTCTGCATTGTTGAGGATGAGCTTGTAATTAAGCATTCTGCTGTATGGTTTACACTAGCCAAGTAAAAAAGAATTCTACAATGTAGAATGGAGTTGAACGGAGACAAGCGTGGGCGGAATGCACCTCCGAATACATCGAATCGCTGTCAGTCGACACAAGGAAACAGTCGGTGGTTTTATTTGATTAACGATTTATTAAAAAGTATGGATTTCAGCAAATAAAGAAATGCACTCAGCTACAGAGGGCAAACATACACTACCAGTCAAAAGTTTTAGAACGCCTACTTATTCAAGGGTTTTTCTTTATTTTTACTATTTTCTACATTGTAGAATAATAGTGAAGACATCAAAACTTTGAAATAACACATATGGAATCATGTAGTAACAAAAAAGTGTTAAACAAATCAAAATATATTTTCATATGAGATTCTTCAAATAGCCACCCTTTGCCTTGATGACAGTTTTGCACACTCGTGGCATTCTCTCAACCAGCTTCATGAGGTAGTCACCTGGAATGCATTTCAATTAACATGTGTGCCTTCTTAAAAGTTAATTTGTGGAATTATTTTCCTTCTTAATGCGTTTTGAGCCAATCATTTGTGTTGTGACAAGGTAGGGGGGTATACCGAAGGTAAAACACGAAGTCCATACAGCTCAAATAAGCAGAGAAACGACAATCCATCATTAATTTAAGACATGAAGGTCAGTCAATGCGGAAAATGTCAAGAACTTTGAAAGTTTCTTCAAGTGCAGTCACAAAAACCATCAAGCTCTATGATGAAACTGCTTCTCATGAGGAACACCACAAGAATGAAAGACCCAGAGTTACCACTGCTGCAGAGGATAAGTTCATTAGAGTTACCAGCCTCAGAAATTGCAGCCCAAATAAATGCTTCACAGAGTTCAAGTAACAGACACATCTCAACATCAACTGTTCAGAGGAGACTGCGTGAATCAGGCCTTCATGGTCGAATTGCTGCAAAGAAACCCCTACTAAAGGACACCAATAATAAGAAGAGACTTGCTTAGGCCAAGAAAAACAAGCAATGGATATTAGACCGGTGTCTTTGTGAGACGTGGTGTGGGTGAACGGATGATCTCCGCATGTGTATTTCCTACCGTAAAGCATGGAGGAGTTGTGATGGTGTAGGGGTGCTTTGCCGGGGACACTGTCTGTGATTTATTTACAATTCAATGCACACTCTGTAGCAATACGCCATCCCATCTGGTTTGGGCTTAGTGGAACTATCATTTATTTTTCAACAGGAAAATGACCCAGCACACCTCCAGGCTGTGTAAGGGCTATTTTACCAAGAAGGAGTGTGATGAAGTGCTGCATCAGATGACCTGGCCTCCATAATCCCCCGACCTCAACCAAATTAAGATGGTTTGGGATGAGTCGGACCGCAGAGTGAAGGAAAAGCATCCAACAAGTGCTCAGCATATGTGGGAACTCCTTCAAGACTGTTGGAAAAGCATTCCAGGTGAAGTTGCTTGAGAAAATGCCAAGAGTGTGCAAAGCTGTCATCAAGGCAAAGGGTGGCTATTTGAAGAATTTCAAATATTAAATATATTTTGAATTGTTTAACACTTTTTTGGTTACTACATGATTCCATATATGTTATTTCATAGTTTTGATGTCTTCACTATTATTCTACAATGTAGAAAATAGTACAAATAAAGAAAAACCCTTGAATGAGTAGACATAGATTCTAAAATGTTTGACCGGTAGTGTACAGTAGGTACACGGTAAGGGTTTAATAATTTACATTTCTACAATTATCGACTTTTAATGTAGTGGGAGATATAGTCCATGTGAAGTACGTTTTGGAGTTTAGTTTTTCTTAGCTAGGTTTACACCTGTTGTATTCTGTGCACGTGACAAATAAACGTTGATTTGATTTGGTTCTGTTAATGTGACAGGACCGATCTTGTTAATATATTGGTATAATAATCATACAGGCAATCATTAAAGCTTCAGTCTAATATCACTAATGGCCAATATGGTAATTGTGGACCATTAAATGTCTTAACCTTCACATAATGTCTCTTTAGTGAATTTATGACCAGGTTTTGTTTTATTGCTTTTCACACATTCTTCTCCAACTTTTGGTAATTTCCATAATTGCATTTGATTTTATGTAATGCATTAGTGAATGGAGCAAACATTCAACATCTATTAAAAGGAATAACATGTTTTTTTATGTGCAGGTAAGTGCTGTGTGGTTAGTAAAAGTTGGAACAGGTAAATAATGTTTTTTCACCTCTGCAATGAAAACGACACATTGTGCTCTCCAAAACAATTACGAAGCTTAACTACTGTAACTAAATCTTGAGCAACAGCACCTGCATAAGCTTTATTAGTTACATTTGAATATGTAGGAATGTATATTAATTTATTGATGTAAAAACAAGTGGTACCAACTCACTAGTACATATCCCATGGTTCCACTTGCAGCACAGGAAAAGTCCAGCCAAGTTGTCTTACACTTGACAGATTCAATCTGCTCTGGGATGACTGAATAATTGAAAAATCTAACGCATGACCATCTGGCAGCTGTGAGTGCTACACATCCAGACTAGTTCTTCAAATAGTTTTTGTGACCAAACTAGCCTAGTGACTGAGAAGCCTCAATATTATATACAACTGTATTAGGAGGTTGATCATCTTCTAATGTACTAATTGATATTTGTGGCACTGCATCCAAAGTTATGCTTTGGATGCATCTTTATCAAATACCGACTTCAGTGCCAAATTATCTAGGGCATTCTCAGTAGAGCTGATGATATGGGTTATCAGCTAATTGTCCTATTATATAATGTCATGACAGTGCCAAGCATGAAGCCCCTGGAAAGTCTTTCAAATATTAAGTGGTACTATTGGTTTTATGGATATTTAAGGACCTCTCCTTGTCAATAACACACACACTTTGCCCTGGTTATCAATTATTTACATTCTACATAGCTGAGGATTTTTATATAAACTACCACATGTGTTTTTATGGTAGGCTAATTTGATCATCACCTTTCTTGTCTGAGCTGAGCTACATGTATTTTCCCGCATCCACCTTTCTTCTCCAAGAAACACGCCCAAACTCTCAACATCAGTCGTCCGTCAGAAGTCTGCTGCTACTGGTCGAGGTCTGTGGTGGGCGATCCTATTGTATTTGGAACTCAAAAGCTTGAACGCGCATATTCCAACAGCACAGTATTTTTTCAAGGTCCCCTAAAACCAGAGAGAACAGGAGAGGACGTACTTTAATGCAGATCAAACATTTCCGCGGGACAGCTCTGAGATTCACCAACACCATTAATATCCCACTAATTTAGCAGATTTACACCTGTCTTCTTATCGCCAAGACTGGTGTCAGTCTGGAACCATCGAGATGATTGTTTAGAATACTTTGAGAGCATATGAAAACAGCCGACCAGAACATTTTCTAGACGACTCGCTCCGGGACAACTCTTCCGGCAGTGTGTGTTGGTGCTTGAGACGGAGAAGCACCTGCTCTAGCCTGCGGGAAGTTGATTATGTGTAGGCGCTTTCTGACCTCTACTGCATCTTGTCAGTTTTTGTGCATTTCGCTGCTGAGAGGATAGCCGTGTCCCGAGGAGGATGCCGAACAGGTACAGTAACATTTTGCTGGTTCAAAACATTTTTCTAGACGTGTCATGCGTTTCACAATGTCGGTAAGGCGCTGGGTACTGACTAGGCTGTTTTCTACCGACTAATTCGTCACTAAGGCATTTAGACAGGTAACTGGAAGGAAGCATAGGCTGTATTGACATATTTTACGTTTTCATCCCAAAGTCCCTATAACTTAGTTCACAGAAGTAATAGGCCTTTGCATTTTCCTCCATATTTCCACCTGTCAGGACAGAGCTCAAATTGACCTTCTAGACATCATTATTTTTGCCCATGATTTAATAATATAATATTTAGAAACAAACAAAAGTTTCCCTTATGTCAGCCTTTCAGTTCACAGTTATACTAACTTATGTATTGGATACATAGTATACTATATATCCATCTAATAACCATGTAATAACCTCCAGAATTTCAAACATATTCCCACTAAATTAATTTGTAACACTTTATCACCTGTTTATAGTTGATGTATTATAAACATGCACAGCCTCTACAGTATGTGTTTATGCTGTTATTTGCTGTAAATTGCTTTATGAATTCTCATAGCATGTTTTACTATATACCGTACTATGGGAGTGATAGAGATCACAAAATGCATTACACAGGCAGTTCATAAAAATTGTTGATGATAAAACAAAAAATCATAGAGATAGCTTTTGAGATACATTCGCTTACAGATTGCTTTTTAGGATGTACTATAATACACTATATAAAGAAAAGTATGTTGACACCCCTTAAAATTAGTGAATTTCAGCCACACCCATTGCTGTATAAAATCGAGCACACAGCCATGCATTCTCCATTGACAGACATTACCAGTAGAATGGCCTTACTGAAGCGCTCAGTGACTTTCAACGTGGCACTGTCATAGGATGCCGCCTTTCCATCAAGTCAGTTCGTCAAATTTCTGCCCTGCTAGAGCTGCCCCGGGAAACTGTAAATGCTGTCATTGTGAAGTGGAAACGTCTAGGAGCAACAACAGCTCAGCCGCGAAGTGGTAAGCTACACAAGATCACAGAATGGGACCGTGCAGCGCGTACAGATCACCTGTCCTCCGTTGCAACATTCACTATTGAGTTCCAAACTGACTCTGGAAGCAAAGTCAGCACAATAACTGTTTCGTCGGGGACTTCATGAAATGAGAGAGCCCTGACCTCAACCCCATCGAACGCCTTTGGGATGAATTGGAATGCCAACTGCGAGCCAGGCCTAATCGCCCAACATCAGTGCCTGAACTCACTAATACTCTTGTGGCTGAATGGAAGCAAGTCCCAGCAGCAATGTTCCAACATCTAGTGGAAAGCCTTCCCAGAAGAGTGGAGGCTGTTATAGCAGCAAAGGGGGGACCAAATCCATATTAATGACCATTATTTTCAGGTGAGATGTTCGACGAGCAGGTGTCCACATACTTTTGGTCATGTACTGTATTTTCTTAGACCTGTTCTCAAAGTTTTCACCTTCATCCAGCAAATTAAAATCAATAGAACCTGATTACTCTGATGTGCAAATAGAGCTCTCATGTCAGACATTTTCAGATCTTAAAACAGATCTGGGCTTCTAGTGATTGGGTAGGTAGATTCAAGAGGGTCTTTGCTTTATAAACACAAGAGTTAGTGTATTTTAATGTATCCCCCACAGGTTTACTCTTGGGGTTTCTCTGTGTTCTGTTTTGAAGGATGGAGACCAAGGCATTATTTAGACAGGAAAGCGCTGGTTGTATTGCACCCTAAGCTTGCTATGTGCTATCCAGTCATATTTTTCCTATGCCAATGAAATTCATGAGTTTAAAGTGATACCAGACCGACCAACACAACGCAAACACACATACATACACATTACACACACTCACACACACACACATACTCTTTTACACTCATCATTTGCTGCTACTGCTCTGTTCCTTATTTTACTGTTATTATTATCTATCCTGATTCCTAGTCACTTTGCCCTGCCTTCATGTACTGTAAATATGTACCTCAAATACCTCTTACTTCTGCACATCTGTTACCGGTACTCATTGTATATACTGTAGCTCCATTCTTGTGTATTTTATTGTAACGCTCTTCTACTTCGTCCTCCTCATCAGACGAGGAGAGGCGAGAAGGATCGGATGACCAAAACGCAGCGTGGTAATTTGACATTATATTTATTTAAAGAAAAGACGAAAAAAACACGGAAACACTTTAACCCACTACAAAACAACAAACGAAGTAGACAGACCTTGACTTACGAACTTACATACAACGAAGAACGCACGAACAAGCACAGACTACAAAATAAATGAACGAACGAACGATACAGTCCCGTATGGTGCAATAACGACACAGACACAGGAGACAACCACCCACAACAAACAATGTGAAACCACCTACCTTAATATGGTTCTCAATCAGAGGAGATGAAAACCACCTGCCTCTAATTGAGAACCATATCAGGTCACCCATTAACCAACATAGAAACACATAATATAGAATGCCCACCCACACTCACGCCCTGACCGACTAACACATATAAAAACAACAGAAAACAGGTCAGGAACGTGACATAACCCCCCCCTCAAGGTGCGTACTCCGGACGCACCACCAAAAGTCTAGGGGAGGGTCTGGGTGGGCATCTGACCACGGTGGTGGTTCAGGCTCTGGGCGAGGTCCCCACCCCACCATAGTCAATCCCAGCTTACGTATCCCCCTCCGAATGACCACCCTCCTATTCCACCCACCTAATTTAAGGGGCAACACCGAGATAATGGCCAGCAACGGGATAAGGGGCAGCACCGGGATAAGGGGCAGCACCGGGATAAGGGGCAGCACCGGGATAAGGGGCAGCACCGGGATAAGGGGCAGCTCCGGACTGAAGGACTGCAGCTCCGGACTGAGGGGCGGATCCTGGCTGGCTGGCTCTGGCGGATCCTGGCTGGCTGGCTCTGGCGGATCCTGGCTGGCTGGCTCTGGCGGATCCTGGCTGGCTGGCTCTGGCGGATCCTGGCTGGCTGGCTCTGGCGGATCCTGGCTGGCAGCTCCTGGCTGGCTGGCTCTGACTGCTCATGGCTCGCTGACGGCTCTGGCTGCTCATGGCTCGCTGACGGCTCTGGCTGCTCATGGCTCGCTGATGGCTCTGGCTGCTCATGGCTCGCTGACGGCTCTGTCTGCTCATGGCTCGCTGACGGCTCTGGCTGCTCATGGCTCACTGGCGGCTCTGGCAGATCCTGGCTGACTGGCGGCTCTGGCAGATCCTGGCTGACTGGCGGCTCTGGCAGATCCTGTCTGGTTGGCGGCTCTGGCAGATCCTGTCTGGTTGGCGGCTCTGGCAGATCCTGTCTGGTTGGCGGCTCTGGCAGATCCTGTCTGGTTGGCGGCTCTGGCAGATCCTGTATGGTTGGCGGCTCTGGCAGATCCTGTCTGGTTGGCGGCTCTGGCAGATCCTGACTGACGAATGGCTCTAGCGGCTCCTGACTGACGAACGGCTCTGACGGCTCGGGACAGACGGGCGGCTCTAATGGCTCGGGGCAGACGGATGGCTCAGATGGCGCTGGGTAGACGGATGGCTCAGATGGCGCTGGGCAGACGGATGGCTCAGATGGCGCTGGGTAGACGGATGGCTCAGATGGCGCTGGGCAGACGGATGGCTCAGATGGCGCTTGGCAGACGGGTGGCTCAGATGGCGCTTGGCAGACGGGCAGCTCGAGCCGGATGAGGCGCACTGTAGGCCTGGAGCATGGTGTCGGAACTGGAGGCACTGGGCTAAGGACACGTACCTTCAGGCTAGTGCGGGGAGCAGGGACAGGGCACACTGAACTCTCAAAGCGTACTATGGGCCTGGTGCGTGGTACCGGCACTGGTGGTACCGGGCTGAGGGCACGCACATCAGGACGAGTACGGGGAGAAGGAACAATGTGTACAGGGCTCTGGAGACGCACCTGATGCTTGGTGCGTGGTGTCGGAACAGGAGGCACCGGGCTGGAGACACGCACCATAGGGAGAGTGCGTGGAGGAGGAACAGGGCTCTGGAAACGCACTGGAAGCCTGGTGCGTGGAGTAGGCACTGGTGGTACTGGGCTGGGGCGGGAAGGTGGCGCCGGATATACCGGACCGTGCAGGCGTACTGGCTCCCTTGAGCACCGAGCCTGCCCAACCTTACCTGGTTGAATGCTCCCCGTCGCCCGCCCAGTGCGGGGAGGTGGATTAACCCGCACCGGGCTATGTAGGCGAACCGGGGACACCATGCGTAAGGCTGGTGCCATGTATGCCGGCCCGAGGAGACGCACTGGAGACCAGACGCGTTGAGCCGGCTTCATGGCACCTGGCTCAATGCCCAATCTAGCCCTACCAGTGCGGGGAGGTGGAATAACCCGCAACGGGCTATGAACACGTACAGGAGACACAGTGCGCTCTACTGCGTAACACGGTGTCTGCCCGTACTCCCGCTCTCCACGGTTAGCCTGGGAAGTGGGCGCAGGTCTCCTACCTGCCCTCGGCCCACTACCTCTTAGCCCCCCCCAAGACATTTTTGGGGTTTCTTCACGGGCTTCCGTGCTAGCCGCGTACCTTCATACCTCCGATCTTGGGCTCTCGCTGCCTCCATCTCCTCACGAGCGCGGCGATATTCCCCAATGTGAGCCCAGTGTCCTTTTCCCTCCATTGCTTCCTCCCATGTCCAGAATTCCCGTGTAGTGGACCACTGTTCGTAGTCCCGCTGCTTGGTCCGGGTTTGGTGGGTGGTTCTGTAACGCTCTTCTACTTCGTCCTCCTCATCAGACGAGGAGAGGCGAGAAGGATCGGATGACCAAAACGCAGCGTGGTAATTTGACATTATATTTATTTAAAGAAAAGACGAAAAAAACACGGAAACACTTTAACCCACTACAAAACAACAAACGAAGTAGACAGACCTTGACTTACGAACTTACATACAGCGAAGAACGCACGAACAAGCACAGACTACAAATAAATGAACGAACGAACGATACAGTCCCGTATGGTGCAATAACGACACAGACACAGGAGACAACCACCCACAACAAACAATGTGAAACCACCTACCTTAATATGGTTCTCAATCAGAGGAGATGAAAACCACCTGCCTCTAATTGAGAACCATATCAGGTCACCCATTAACCAACATAGAAACACATAACATAGAATGCCCACCCACACTCACGCCCTGACCGACTAACACATATAAAAACAACAGAAAACAGGTCAGGAACGTGACATTTATTTTATTCCTCTTGCGTTAGTATTTTATTTTTTATCTTTAAACTCTGCATTGTTGGGAAGGGATCGTAAGCAAGCATTTCACAGTAAAGTATACACAAGTTGTATTCAGCGCATGTGACAAATACAATTGGATTTGATTTTGATTTTATATGTAACAATACCACCAAATAATGGATAACATCAACAGATTCGCTCTCTCTCACTCTCTCTCTCTCTGTGTGTGTGTCTCTCTCTCTCTCTCTCTCTCTCAGCCTCCCCTCTCTTTCATTTCCTATGTGTAGGCTCTTTGTTCTGTGTGTTCGTTTTTATCTCTTTGTGTCTTCCGCTCGTTTCTCTGTGGTGATTTAGTTTCATTACTGTCTACAGATGCTTTTTGCAGTGTAGATTGGCCTGTCATCATTATTCTGCAATTACTTTATAATAGGTATTTTGCAATTAGTTAAGTCTCCAAACTCATCTATAACAGTCTGTGTAAACAAAGACATAAACCACACAGACCAATACTGAATAATGTGCAATGGCAGAATGAACTACGTTAGTATCTACACATTGCAGTGCCATGTTGTTGGATGTTCAACATGGGTAAAAAGACAACGGCATAACTTCCTTAAGCCACCTGCCTCTGTGTTCTGCAGCGCAGTCTTGAACATAGGTGCACCTCAGCCACGCTCATGATCCTAAACAATATCATAACCGCCATCGATAAAAGACAGTACTGTGCAGCCGTCTTCATCGACCTGGCCAAGGCTTTCGACTCTGTCAATCACCGCATTCTTATTGGCAGACTCAGTAGCCTTGGCTTCTCAAATGGCTGCCTCGCCTGGTTCACCAACTATTTCTCAGATATAGTTAATTGTGTCAAATCGAAGGACCTGTTGTCCGGACCTGTGGCAGTCTATATGGGGGTGCCACAGGGTTAAATTCTCGGGCCGCCTCTTTTCTCTGTATATATCAATGATGTCGCTCTTGCTGCTGGTGATTCTCTGATCCACCTCTACGCAGACGACACGATTCTGTATACATCTGGCTCTTCTTTGGACACTGTGCTAACAAACCTCCAAACGAGCTTCAACGCCATACAACACTTTCCGTGGCCTCCAACTCCTTTTGAATGCTAGTAAAACTAAGTGCATGCTCTTCACCCGATTGCTGCCCGCACCCTCTCGCCCGACTAGCATCACTACTCTGGATGGTTCTGACTTAGAATATGTGGACAACTACAAATACCTAGGTGTCTGGTTAGACTGTAAACTCTCCTTCCAGACTCACATTAAGCATCTCCAATCCAAAATTAAATCTAGAATCTGCTTCCTATTTCGCAACAAAGCATCCTTCGCTCATGCCGCCAAACATACCCTCATAAAACTGACTATCCTACCGATCCTTGACTTTGGCGATGTCATTTACCAATTAGCCCCCAACACTCTACTCAGCAAACTGGATGTAGTCTATCACAATGCCATCTGTTTTATCACCACAGCCCCATATACTACCCACCACTGCGATCTGTATGCTCTCGTTGGCTGGCCCTCACTGCATATCCGTCGCCAAACCCACTGGCTCCAGGTCATCTATAAGTCTTTGCTAGGTAAAGCACCGCCTTATCTCAGCTCACTGGTCACCATAGCAACACCCACACATAGCACACACTCCAGCAGGTTTATTGCACTGGTCATCCCCAAAGCCAACACTTCCTTAGGCCGCCTTTCCTTCAAGTTCTCTGCTGCCAATGACTGGAACGAAATGCAAAAATCACTGAAGCTGGAGTTTTATATCTCCCTCTCTAACTAAGCATCAGCTGTCTCAGCACTTACCCATCACTGTACCTGTACACAGCCAAACTGTAAATAGCACACCCGACTACCTCATCCCCATATTATTACTTACCCTCTTGCTCTTTTGCAACCCAGTATCTCTACTTGCACATTCACATCTGCACATCTATCACTCCAGTATTAATGCTAAATTGTAATTATTTTTGCCTCTATGGCCTATTTATTGCCTTACCTCCCTAATCTTCTATATTTGCACACACTGTACATAGTTTTTTATATTTTTTTTATTTTGTGTTACTGACTGTACGTTTGTTCATGTGTAACTCTGTGTTGTTGTTTTTGTCATACTGCTTTGCTTTATCTTGGCCAGGTCGCAGTTGTAAATGAGAACTTGTTCTCAACTGTCCTACCTGGTTAAATAAAGGTGAAATAAATACAATTAAAATAAAACATGGGCACCAGTAGACTTCACTAGAGAGCTTGATATCCTTCTCCTTCTCAGCAGAAACTGTAAGTAAAGGATGGATCTCATGAAAGGAGTCTGTCTTTCCCCTCTCCACTCACCTTCCACCCCCACATAGGCAACAGTACACCACAGGGATGAACTAATGGCTGCTGCATTGTCGAAAGCCTAATTTGAGATAATAAATGCCATAATGGCAAACAGTGGGAGGCATCCAGGGCACCATATTGTTGTATTCATCTTAATGATTCCCGCTGGGTAGGGCTGCAGCAGGGTTCCCAGGCAGGAAGCTGAAAGTTGAATACAGGCCAGTCTCTGTTGACCTTCTGGAGGTAAAAAATGAGGTGTCCTGCTACTGGCTGATGAAACAACAGGCCTGGCTGGAGAGCTTGCCAAGCACTGTAAAACTCCCAGGAAAAAGAAAGCAAGAAAGAAAGAAAGAAAGAAAGAAAGAAAGAAAGAAAGAAAGAGAGAGAGAGAGAGAGAGAGAGAGAGAGAGAGAGAGAGAGAGAGAGAGAGAGAGAGAGAGAGAGAGAGAGAGAGAGAGAGAGAGAGAGAGAGAGAGAGAGAGAGAGAGAGAGAGAGAGAGAGAGAGAGAGAGAGAGAGAGAGAGAGAGAGAGAGAGAGAGAGAGAGAGAGAGAGAGAGAGAGAGAGAGAGAGAGAGAGAGAGAGAGAGAGAGAGAGAGAGAGAGAGAGAGAGAGAGAGAGAGAGAGAGAGAGAGAGAGAGAGAGAGAGAGAGACTGGATACAACCATGGAACACATGCTTACAATGTGTAAACACACAGAGAGAGAGAGAACCCTGTCACTCAGAGTTTACAGTGTCCTTTATGGTGAATACATTTTCTCCATCTCTCAATACCCAAGTTAGTTATGTTACATTTTATTCACGTTTGGGGGCAGAAGCACTAATTGAATGTATTTAGTATACAAGATAAACCATTAAAAACATACACAGTGTAATCATGCCCTTATGAATCAGTGTCATCATTCCTGATCCATAATAATCCATGGTGTTTGCAGAACAACAACTGAGATGTTGTTGTTGCTTGCTTGTTACTTGCTTGCAATGAATGCAATTAGAGAAAGAGAAGAGATGGGCAAAGGTGTTAAAAGCTGCTGCATATCATGTAAAAATGTGTCAGTCCTCTGTGCTGACACCACTATCTAAGTCATCTACCTGTGGCTGGTGAGTTATAGCTAAGGTGACTGTGATCATTATTCACAGACCGATCTGCTCTTCCCTTGCATTCTGTTCCTCTTGGGTCTGATCAAGTGTGCTCTATTATACCTCCCAGTAATTATTTGTGGAGGTCTGGCTGTGTAACATCTGAAGGACAGCGGCGCGTACTAGCACCTTTGAAAACAATATCACAATCCACATCCATTAGGCATATGGGTTTCATTCTCAGGATTCATCTGAAACAATTTAGACGCCATTCTCAAGGGTTTACCGTTGGAATCCTTACATTAGAGTTTGTACTTCTGATTCTCATTTTCTTTTTTCCAATTGAGCTTCTCTTTCAAACACACATTTTTATTTCACATGAAATAAGCATGGTTTAATTAGAAATACAAAAATGCATGCCATAGTATTGGTGATATGTTGAGTAGCTTTTGCTACAGGTTTTCGAATCAGTCTCAGGGTATATCAGGAATTGTATCTTTTTTCGTTTGTGTTTGGATGAACAATGAAAGTGATAGCTCTCCCTCTGTGGTGCTTGTGGTTTTAAAGCCGTTGAAGGAAAACGCAGGGAATTACCCCTAGCATGGATCCATATTTACTACCAGTGCTCTGTACTGTGTGTAAATGAATTTGGAATGCATAAATAATGACGACGACTTCTTCTGTGAGTGAGTGATGCCTACGGCCTCGCTCCCTCCCGTGTTCCTCATCGTCCCTGTTGCAAGCTCTCACTGTTCATTACTTATCGTCCCTCACCCAGTCTCTGTTGTAGGCTAAGCGATGATAGCGCACCTGTAGCAGTGCTTCCATTAGGAATAGTGAGTGACCGGTACAGGTGGCACCGGGCTGATGACACGCACCTCAGGGCGAGTGCGGGGAAGAGGAACAGGACGGACCTGACTGGGGACACGCACTTGAGGGAGAGTGTGAGGAGCAGGAACAGGACACACCTGACTGGAAAAGCTCACTTGAGGGAGAGTGCGAGGAGTTGGCACAGGAGGTACTGGGTTGAGAAGGTACACTGGAGACCTGGTGTGTATAGCCGGCATCAATTGTTCCGGAACTTTAACACACGTTTCAGGACGAGTACGAGGAACTGGCACAGGTGGCATCAGACAGCTAACACGCTCCTCAGGGCGAATGCCGTGCATACTACGCCAAACCAACAGCTCTCTCTCTTCACTCTCCTCCAATTTGATCAACAACTCCTCGAAGGTCTCTAACTCACCCCTCCGTTCACTCTCCTCCAATTTGTCCAATAACTCCTCGACAGTCTCTGACTCACCCCTCAACTTCGCCGACTGCTCCATGTGCCTCAAAAAAATTATTGGGGTTTCTGTGGCCTACCTCCCCGACGTCGTTGCTGTCCTCTCATGCTCCTAGGCCACTCCCGCCAAGGAAGGCGATCCTGTCCTGCCAGGATTTCCTCCCAAGTCCGGGAACCTTCCCATCCAGGATCTCTTCCCAAGTTTAGGATACTTCCTCCTCCTGGGCACGCTGCTTGGTCCTTTGTTGGTGGGATCTTCTGTCACGATCGTTGTAATGATGAGACCAAGGCGCAGCGTGCATAGAGTTCCACATACTTTTAATAAAGAGAAACTCACTAAACAAAACAACAAAAGTACAAACGAAACGTGACGCTACTGGAGTGCACAAAGGCAACTTACTGTATACAAGATCCCACAACTAACAATGGGGAAAATGGCTACCTAAATATGATCCCCAATCAGAGAAAACGATAAACAGCTGTCTCTGATTGGGAACCATATCAGGCCAAGATAGACATACAAACACCTAGATGACCCACCCGCGTCACTATCACGCCCCAACCAACACAGAGAAAAACAGCTTACTATGGTCAGGGCGTGACATTTATTCAGTTTAAGGTTTTGCACCGTCTCCATTACTCAAATGACAGATTGGAAAAAATATACCCAAATGTTGACCCCAAGTGTTTGAGATGCCACCAGAGTCCAGCGACTGTGGGGCACATGTTTTGGTCATGCCAATCTTTGAGTGGTCTCTGGGACCCCAGAGGCATTCTCACATATGTGTAATACAACTGTTAGCCCCAACCCGGTCACTGCCATTTTTGGGGTACTTCCTCTAGACCAGAATGCTACCTCGCTGCTAGCTCACTGCCAGCTTGCCGCCTTGTCCTCTTTCAATGGAAGTCTGCAAAGTGGATGGATGGGAGGGAGGGAGGGAGGGGGTGGGAGAATGAGGGGTTGGGGTTGTACTGTTTTTTTTATATATTTGAAAATCTATAAATAAGGTTTTAAAGCATATGTAGTGTACGTATATGTGCAAGCATTGGTGAATGTCGGCATTGTATTAGTACATAGTCTTTTTTGTGTCAAGTCAAAACACATAATAGTTGTGTTAGTAACTGACACAGATAATAACATGAGTAGGTATATTATTACTCCATTTATATAAAGAGGTGGGCATTTGAGTTTGGACCAATATTGGAATCAATTTAGCCTTTTCTCATTTAGAAACTGTTAGTTGTGACCTTCATAGGGGCGTTTCCCATAGGGACAGATCTAGGATTAATTTAATTAAATAATAAATAAAAATAATAATAATTAACTGATCCACTTCCCCTCCCCCAACATGAACCATTAGTGGGAAAAATGCGAAACTAACCCAAGATCAGCATCTAGGGGCAACTTCACCCGACCTCGATTCCTCCATCTGGGGGGACAAGTATCTGTTCATCCATAGGACATTCTAGACATTTGAAACGTCTGTATGTTTAAAAGGAAGAGCTCGGCTTGTCTTCTGTCACATATCTTGGTCCAATCCACCTTTTCATCTCAGGCAAGGGGAACAGAATGGGTAGCCCATTCTAGATCAGATGGGAGGTCAGGGACCTCCACATACACGTACGTGCACATGTGCATCACACACATACACACTAAGGCTTGGAGATATGGCCTAAAAATCATATCTCGATTTTTTCAAAGTTATGGGCGATTCACGATATACTGTATTCACGAGTCACTGAGCTTTTCAGTAAGGCCATTCTACTGCCAATGTTTGTCTATTGAGATTGCATGGTCAAATCAAATCAAAGTTTATTTGTCACGTGCGCCGAATACAACAGGTGTAGACCTTACAGTGAAATGCTTACTTACAGGCTCTAACCAATAGTGCGAAAAAGGTATGTGTGTGTGTGTGTGTGTAGGTAAGTAAAGAAGTAAAACAACAGTAAAAAGATATTTGAAAATAAGAGTAGCAGTATTTAGTAGTAGTATATACAGACACCGGTTAGTCAGGCTTATTGAGGTAGTATCTAGTGGAGGAATGTGTGTACTGTTCTGCACTGTATGTTCAGTCCCATGGAAGACCCAATGCAGATAGCTGCAGAGAGAAGGTCAACATTCCTAATAACAGGCATAATCTCCTCTATGCATGTCAGTCATCCCTTGTGTATCTCTGTCAAGCTCTTTCCACAGCTTTCAATCATATGACACAAGTGATTGACTGTTGACTGACCATATTGGCCACTGGCTGAATACAAACACAAGATCAGATCATTCAAGATCGTTCAAATGTTATACATAATGTGTCTCTTATAAGATGTAGTTTTAAATGAATGTTTAATTCTGGCATAGATCTGGCAACACAAAAAAGATTCTGGGGAAGATATTACAATCTCCCCTTCCCCCTTCAAAGCTTCATAAAGTCTCACGCTTGTGAATCAATTGATAAACATCAAGTTTTATCTGATCTGCCTTCCTCTCCGGCTGTGTCCAGGATATCATTCTCCAGCCTGACCTCTCTGTTGACAAAAATGATGAGAGCAGTATTTGTTTGTTGTCTGACTGCAGAGCACTCACTCATTACTTCACAGAGACAGACAGAGGTTGTGGTGTTTTTTTTTCTCCACTGTGGCGTGTCGAGTTGCGTCAGGGTTCAGCGTTTTCTTGTTTTTTTTTGCATTAGTGTGTCGCCGCTGAAGTCTTGACCGTAAATAATATACACTGTTGAAGCTTGGTTGACAAATGGTAGACATAACTAAATGAGAGTCAGGTTCATGGCTGCCAGGAATGAGGGGAAAAAGGACAGAGAGAGAGAGAAGGGACCTAATTTCTCTTCTTCAATTCACTCTGCTGAGAACAAGATATGAGAACTAATGTATTCTGTAATGTTACCTTACAAGTGGCATCACAAACAATACCAGCAAGTCATATGTCTGGTTTAGTGTTTATTACAGTATATAGACTTGAGATTATTTTTGGTGATTCATGCTAGTGAAACAACATCCCATTCTTGGCGAAGATTATTTGATAGTTTTTAGGACGTCTAGACAAGTCTGTCAGTTGTTTTATGTAGTGATAGAGTACTCTCCTAACTTGGGCCACACAGGGGCACAGAGTTACGGGGATACAGGTTTGATCTGTCTGACAGTGGAATGCAACACAAAGTAACAGACAAGCGTGATTCATTTTGAGCTGCTATTCACCGCTGTCAATTACACGTTTTATAGGGAGGTGCTCTCAGAGTTGCCATGGCAACCCCGTGTCTTTGGGAGAGCTATGCATCCCCTGTAGGGCTTGTGGATGGAGTGCTACACATTTTACTGCCCTGTACCATTTAAAGATTCAAAGTTTTCAGCGTCCAGGGACAGAAACAATAAGCATGAATACTTAGCAGTGTTGGCAGAGCGAGCATAGTGTGTACCGCAGACCTAGTTTCTCCACTGAGTTCTTTCGGTCTAGCTAGGATTGCTGAGGCTATCTCTTGCAAAAAGATCGGCTTTGACAATTTTGTGTCGAGGCAAGAGTCTTTCAGAGGCAGTCATACAGCGGCATCGGTTCCAAGCCCCGGAGTATGTTGAGTTTAATATTTCCACTTTTCAACAGGAAATTGCCTGAGATAGGACATTTAGACAAGCCTCTTAGATGGATCCAGGCAAATGAAAATGGATGGGTTGACAACTTGATTCAAGTCAAATAGTATTGAGATACAAATTCTGTACACAGACAGTCTCCTCTGATTTAACCCTCAACCCTGAGTTTGCATCCACAGACTGAAACATCTAGGAATCTGCCATCTTGGAGATACTGCTACTGGCGGCCAGGAGAGGTGAACCTGAAACATACAGAGATGAATGGAGAGACAGGGACATGGAGTCTGGAATGCTTGATGTCATTCAGATCTGGCTGAGCCACTGGAGAGTGATGCTGATGAGGAGTAATCTAACCGGCCCTCGGACAGAGAAAAATCTCTCTCTCTCTCTCTCTCTCTCTCTCTCTCTCTCTCTCTCTCTCTCTCTCTCTCTCTCTCTAGTCTACCCACTTTGAGTTATGGGCGGCATTTATCTGATGGAGCGGTTCGTTGCTGTTTGAGCCTTGTTTTCAAGTCCTTTTTTCACTTACGTTGTATCGATCGCTGTTGCCAGAGTGTTAATGATGAGTCATACTAATAAATGGGATGACCCACACCGTATTCAATTACCTCCCTTTCTTATAGAAATGGCCCCTTGTAATTGAGGTCTAAGCAGATGCACTTAGAAAAGAAGAACAGCAGGCAAAACACAATTACCCAGATAGCCTTCACACTGATACCAGTAGAGAAGAAATATGGAGCAGAGCAGATCTAAGGCTGTGTAAGTTTATAGTTCTCATTTTTTATTGGTGTCTCTCACTAAAAGAGATTAATGATTTGGTGAAACTAGTGAAATAAAATACTGGTGTGAAACTGACAGGATAATAATTTATTGGAATTAATAGGGGAGCACATCCTTATTTAATTCATACGGTGTGGTATTTTCCCCAAGTTGACTGTACTGTAGGTTGTGTTGGGAATGTGCAGTCACAGTTGTAGATGTAATGCCGAGGGCCTCCGGTCAGGCTAAGGGTTTATATACATGAATAATTGAATGTAACGAGGCTGTGTAGGACAGAGTTGTGTAACCACAAGGCAAAGTGCTTCTGTTCAGCCCGTCATCACTCGAGACATCTTTTGACTTCATGTAGGCCACATGGAATGTAAAGAGTCTTAAAGTTCTATGTTGAATTCTACTGATTCTACTTGCTGTATATTTATAGAGAGGAGGAGGAAGAGGAGGAAGAGGAAAAGGGCTATGGGATATTCTTGTCAGTGCTGGCCACCCTGTCTGGGTGTGTTATAAGCAGAGGAACTGGGGGGGAGCTGGAGGCTGCGTGACTTTCATCTAATAGCAAGCTGAATAATTCAAGAGAACCAACCAAGGAATGTTTTAGGTAGAAATGGTCTGGATGTCTCCTGGGCACGTCTTACTTCTCATAGGAAACCAGTTAGAACTCCCTGCTGCCCATTTAAACTATGTTCTGAGAAAGAAGTTGACCCAGGACTGCTTAGATTCATGTGAACATGTTTTCCTAATGCATAAGAACGTTGATCACTTAAACCATGACAAAACCTTCATGTTGGATCTCCAGTGCTTATGTGGATCAACGATTACGTTTTAATGATTTGTGTTTTTCTTGCAGGCAGCATAACAAACACGAGGATCTAGTTTACATGGTTTCAGAATATCAGTCTACCAGCTCCTCTAAAATGT
Organism: Salvelinus alpinus; assembly: GCF_045679555.1. Taxonomy (NCBI): domain Eukaryota; kingdom Metazoa; phylum Chordata; class Actinopteri; order Salmoniformes; family Salmonidae; genus Salvelinus; species Salvelinus alpinus. The sequence continues at coordinate 24,014,016 of NC_092112.1, forward strand.
GTTCATTTCATAGCCAGTTTACTCCCTGAATCTCTGAGAGGGCAGACTCCTCTCCTCATAACTTTATTATATTCTCAGGACAGTCTTGTGTCTGATTGCGTATTCAGGTCACCCTGTTGCAGCCCGAGGGGCGTTAATAAGAGACATGTCAGAGGCCATAAAGGCTGTGAAACTGGAAAGTTTCTGCTGTCAAAACAGCAAAATCCCATTAATATTCAATTGGTCTCACATAGCAGAGCTAGGAGGCTACAGCATTCCTTTAGTCATCAATTAGCCCATGGAGTAGGGCACATAGGCTGAGTGACACCCAGTGCTCGCCCACGTCATAGCCCTAAAATAGTCAGTCAGAACATCAGCATTGTCCTTTAGTTTGACGGACCTGACTCCAGTGCTAATCTACCACCAATAATAATAAGAGAATAATAAGAGAATGATGCTGTTGAGGACACTGTTTTGAATAGACAATGCAATCTGTTGCATGTATTTGAATAAGATATTCAACATTAGGTTAATGCAATAAACTGCAGGCTCTTTCTTAAGGCCGACAGGTGAAGGAAGAGCTGCTAGATCATCTTAACTCGAACCCTTACTGGCATCTGATTAACTATGTTAGAACAACTATGTTCTAACTATGGTATGGAGCATAATGGTTTAACATAGACTAAACAAGTATCCTAGATTTTAGTGACGTGTTTATAGAAGGTAGTGGGTCGTTCCACCAATTCAGTGCCTTTTGTTTAAAGAACGAAAAATAACCGCTCCTCAGCACTAATTACTTGTTACTTCTGTGAACTTTTATTATCCTCCCCCCTCATGAGGGACAGAAATTAGAAAATATCTTAAAGATATGTGGGTTTTTGGTAATGGAATTACAAGGCAAAAGTTTATGTTTCTTAAACTTACAGAAGGTAAATAATTTATCCAAAACGAAATATGTGTTGATATTAGTTGGCAGGGGTTTTTACGTCAACATTATTGTGTGTTGATGTACACTGAGTGTACAAAACATTAAGAATCCCTTCTACAAGGTGATGAAAGCGTTCCACAGGGATGCTGGCCTATGTTGACTCCAATGCTTCTCACAGTTGTGTCGAGTAGACTGGATGTCCTTTGGGTGGTGGACCATTCTTGATACACACAGGAAACTGTTGAGCGTGAAAAACTCAGCAGCGTTGCTGTTCTTGACATAAACCGGTGCGCCTGGCACCTACTACCATACCCAATTCAAAGGCACTTCAATATTTTATGTTGCCCATTCAAAATGGCACACATACACAATCCAGGTCTCAATTGTCTCAAGGCTTAAAAATCCTCCCCTTCATCTACACTGATTGAAGTGGATTAAACAAGTGACATCAATAAGGGATCATAGCTTTCACCTGCATTCACCTGGTTAGTCTATGCCATGGAAAGAGCAGATGTTCCTAATGTTTTGTACACTCAGTGTATTTCTGATACCTTTTAAGGCTTTTTCTGGTAGATGTTTTCTAAGACCCCTTTTCTATCTGTTTATCCAGAAACCAAAGCCTTTACGTATGCCTAATTTTTAAGATGGAAAATGGTTGAAAAATGTATATACTGTATGCCTTAATTTCCCCAAAATATGGACTCTTACTGTATCTTCCATTTGACACCCAATTTGATATGCTCCTATGAATTCCCATGTTGGTGCTCAAGGGTCCTTTTTGATGGAAATGCCTTGCTACAGCAAACAATATTACTATCATAAGATCATTACCCTCAAGCAGAACTATCAGGGACCTCGACTTAAAGTACTCTGACACTGTTGGCTTTTTGAAATATTAAAATCATCCTGAAAGCAAAATCTGTCACTTTTGCTTAGAAACTCATGTTCTCACTCGGCCAAATGTAAAGTTTTGTGTCTGAACCCTCTCCAGGCCTGAGAGTGCAGTGCCCTTGCCCTTGCCAGTTAAATAAAGGTTAAATAAAAAATGTAAATAAAAACAAGGAGACTCACCTAATGCTTTTCAGTGTCAGATCCCACAGTTACAAATACTCCCCTTCCCTCTACTTTTTGAAGCATGTGCTCAAGTATTAATGTGCAGGGTTATTTCATGGCTAGCTTTATTTTTTGTATTTTTTTTGTGTCTCCTAATGAATTTGAAATAACCACACTCAAATGCAGTATTCAATTTGGGAATATTAGTGTGTAACATTTGCTGAAACTGTTCCAGTGCACCTCTTGCACTCCTCTGCTCTCTCAGATGCACACACAATCCATCATTACATTTTTTGTCACGTATAGAATGAGGTGCAAGTGGGGCTTGGCACAAGTCAAGGTACAGTAAATCCTCCGGGATGTAACCTACAGGTTTTTATCCTCTCAGAGCTGCAGCCTTGCCTGCTGCATAACAGCTTCTTAAGCTTACTGTTGCTTACGTGACCTAGGAGGTTATACAAACATTACAGCCCCTGAAAATAATTCAGTTTTTTGTCATTTTTGTTTTGACATCTCTGTGTTTACACATTGTAAGCATGTGTTCCATGGTTGTATCCAGTCTCTCTCTCTCTCTCTCTCTCTCTCTCTCTCTCTCTCTCTCTCTCTCTCTCTCTCTCTCTCTCTCTCTCTCTCTCTCTCTCTCTCTCTCTCTCTCTCTCTCTCTCTCTCTCTCTCTCTCTCTCTCTCTCTCTCTCTCTCTCTCTCTCTCTCTCTCTCTCTCTCTCTCTCAAATGGCGTTTTCCTGGGCTGTGTAATATCTCAGAGGTCTCAATTGTAAGTGTTGATGGTCTTTTAGTCTTCAAAGCAGTTCTGTTGACTTTCTGTTTCTCTGTTTACTCCACAACACTGCATCAGCCATCCAGTTTGGCACTTTCAGCAGCATACAATTGTGTTTTTATATAACATCACATTTGCTGGGTTTTCTTTTAAATCTGCTGTACTAATGATATTATATGCAGAAATCTGACCTAATGCTAATGTACCAAAACACTGTAACGAACACAATAATGTAACTACAGTAGAAGAAAAGTCCACTGTTCAAGCTTTAGGTTATTTCAATTGCTTCACTACTTAGACTCTGCTACTTACACATGCAGTGTTGAGTTCATATGAACACAATACATGCATGAACTGGGATGTATTATTCATTCTTCCATGTTTCTCTCTGCGTTTTGGATGATGTGGTAGGTGGTGGGGGGTAAAAGCTGAGGCAGCAGAAAAAAAGGCATTGAGAATAACAGTTTGCGTTGAGCACCGGAGCTGATGACCTCAGAGTCAACAAATGCATTTGCAGGTCATAGGGGCTCTCCATCTCCGACAGCCACTTCCATTATCAGCGGACAGCTGAGCGTCTTCCAAGATTAGGTGCAGCCTCTGCATCGCAAGGCACAATGGAGATGAGGAGGATGGAGGGTAGGTGTAAGGGAGGGGGGTATGGACACGGACCGGGGGTAGATGGACTGGGGGGTTGCAGCGAGCGAGGTCATCCATTCTGGAGCTCCAGCTACTGTCTAGGTCAGTAGATGTACATATATACACTACCGGTCAAAAGTTTTAGAACACCTACTCGTTCATGGGTTTTTCTTTATTTGTACTGTTTTCCTACATTGTAGAATAATAGTGAAGACATCAAAACCAAGAAATCACATTTATGGAATCATGTAGTAACAAAAAAAGTGTTAAACAAATCTAAATATTTTTTGAGATTCTTCAAATAGCCACCCTTTGCCTTGATGACAGCTTTGCACACTCTTCTACAATGTAGAAAATAGTCAAATAAGAGTGAGTAGATGTGCCCAAACTTTTGACTGGTACTGTATATTTAACCATTTTATATATGGTATAATTGTGTGATATGACAGCATTTAGCAAACCCGTGGTGTGCATGATCATGAGCGAATTCATTGTAGCCTATCATTTCACTTCCCGTGTGAGAACCATGAGCACGGGCTTACTAGGCTTTGCTGTACTGCGGTCAAAGCCTGCCAGCAGCCTACCTACCAAAGATTGCCCCGTGTCCATTACAATGCAGAAAAACTAATATCAGCTATCTTTCAAAGTTATCCATATTAGCGGAGCTTCATCTTATTCTTTCTATCTATTTCTATGGCAGATTTGCAGGCGCAATTTATGGAAGATGCAAAAACTTTGGAGATAACAATAGATGGCAAAGTCAAAGATAGGCCAGTGGTTTCCTCTAAATCAATATGTATGACTAATCCAGCTCCAGAACCAGCCGTTGAGCCAGCTGGCTAATCTTTTGAATACGGTGTAGTTAAAAAAAAACAGCATTAACAGATAACATTAGCTAGCTAGATAAGGTTAGCAAGATAGCTAGCTAGATAATGTTAGCATGCTAGCTAGCTACACTGACAGCTGTCAGTGCCTTATTTGTTGATGTTTGTCAACTCCACGTGGAAATTCCAACACCCAAATTGTGAATATAATATACCTCTAATATTCTTTAGAGGTGAAACCTAAACATGCATTTTCTCTCTAGAACAGGAAATTAGGTCTAAATAGTGGTGTCAACTACAGTATCCTCAGCCCCAGGGCTTCGTAGTACAGGATCTATAGATGAGAGCAGAGCAGGGCTGAGTGAAGGAGTCTGCAGGGCTGCTGTCCATGTTGCTGATTCAGCCCAAGGAGCAGGGAAAGCTATCACCCCAGAACTCAGACTCAACTATGAACACTTTTACTAGAGTGAAGATACATATTTGCTTTTGGTCTGAATAGTTCCATGACTGCGAGTCTGCGAGCGAATAGAACTGTGTCTCAATTATCCCTCATGCTTGTCATTTGACAGATATTAGGTGTATTTATTCAATTAAAATATGTCCCAAGTAGTGCATAAGCAGTGCTACTCATTTGTGCAAAAAGATTGATTTATTTCCAAGGTATGCTGTTCTTATCAGTAAAACGCTGCATCATAGTATTGGTTCAGCAGAATTAAATCCACTAGACGTGGTTCTGTGTCTAATTGGATTTGCTGCTCTGTGATTTGTGGGATCGGTAGTGTCCTTTTAACACAATTTCACGAACAAGAGATTATTGATAACAAGCCATGAATATAATGGCCGGCTGTTGCGTGCGTGGTCAGTGAGGAGGGAAGTGTCATACGTTGGGGAAGATTGATGCAGGCCACGCTGTGTGGGGTCAAACACATTTCCAGAGCTGTGGCTAGGAAGCCATGGCCAAGTGTAACTGCTGTTGGAAGGAGAGGACCAAGGTGCAGCGTGGTACGTGTCCAAAATTATTTAATGAACACTGAAATAACAAAAATAACAAAGAGAACGACCGAAACAGTTCTGGCTGGTGCAGACACACAACAGAAAACAACTACCCACAAAACACAGGTGGGATGAGGCTACCTAAGTATGGTTCTCAATCAGAGACAACAATAGACAGCTGCCTCTGATTGAGAACCACACTCGGCCAACACATAGAAATATAAAACATAGAATGCCCACCCCAACTCACGCCCTGACCAAACCAAAATAGAGACATAACAAAGGAACTAAGGTCAGGGCGTGACACCAAGGTAAAACTCTACATCTACATACTATATGTATAATATACCCTGTTAAACATTTCTGCACTATGAGCCCAATGCAAGGGGAAAAAGTTGTAAATAAACCCATTGCGATGCGATATGCATTACACAGCTCTGTCTAGACATGATAAAGCCATGAAAAGTTTAGACATTATATTATTGTACTGTATCTGCAACTCAAAGAAAATAGATGACTATCAACAGTCGGGTTATGAGGCAGAGTTTATATGAGCTCTGTAATCATTGGAATGCATGTTTATACCCCGCTGTAAATAAACCATGGTAACAGTGGCCATGGTTAGATGAGCCTCCGTAAAAACCGCAGAATCCTATTAAAAAATATATTAAAGTGGCCATGTTTTATGAAGTCAAATCCACTCAATATTATTTCCAAGGTTCATAGCTTAGCATTGGGACTTGGGAGGGAGCAACTGACAGGATCTTATTACACAGGATGTAGCAATGGACAATAACAATCCATAGATCTCAGGGCCCTCCACATTGATGTCAATGTCTCTTGTATCCCATCTTACCGGGAAAAGTATTCATTTTGATGTCATCGGTTCCTATCAACAACCTCTCATGTGAAAGCTGAAGAGTTATGTCTCTCTGTTGAGCATTGACAGGTCACTGTGGTGCTGTGCCTCAGAGAAACTATGTTCACCTTCCAGCCATCACAATAACAACTGAAATAGAGCCGTCCGCACTTCTACACTTCTAACCCACCTGAGCTTTCATTTTCTGCTGGGTTTCTTAACTAGTGATGCATCACAGCACACAGCATGCACAGAAAGGGCTGCTTCGTGGGAATAGCTGTTGCCTTGGCTGTTACATGACTTTTGGCTGAGTGTGTGATTTAATTTACTCTGTGGCCCCAGCTGATGCACTCTTCATTATTTGTCAACACAGCAGAGCATGACTTATTAATGATTTCTTCATGGTTTATTAAGCTCACAGTCAAAACACTTCGCTGGGGACTTCTTTGGGGTAAAGTTCCCTTTCTCTCCTCCCACTGACAAAACAATTTCATGCTGAAAGAAAGTTTTAAAAAATGGTTGTTTTTGCTTTACTCACAACACCTGAGTCCCTGTATTCAACACTGTGTAAGGAAAACGATACTCCTGGGAGCTTGATCATCACATGGGACTGGATTACTGCTCGTGTGCACTTTGCCTTGCGGCCATCTTGGAGCAGATTGTCCATGTTATTGCAGAGCTGTGTGTGTGGTATCAATCAGGCTTGCTTACCCTTAACCATTCATCCTTCAAGCTGTAGATGCCATTTAGAAGCCCTCCTGGTCAATGATTTTGGCAATCTACAATTATCACCGCCTCAACAGTGAGTCCATGCCAAATGGAGCCACAGTCGGCCAGAAGAAGAAGCAGTAGTGTGGCTCCCCTCCCCGGCCACCTCAGATCAGGAAGCACTGCCATCAAGAAGGCTCTGCTTATTTTAGGCATGGCTCCTTTCCTCTACCCTGTCTGCATTACGGATGTGACTTGCTCTTGGAGCACATGGCAGCCTTGGAGTGAGACTATAGATTTACTTTAGAGGGGGTTCTCTCTACCCTCTACAGTCTACACCGAGCACTGAGGTCTGAGAGACAGATGTTCTTTTCCTGATTCTGTTTACTAGGTGGGCTCGGAGCCAGCGAAGCCAAGTTTACCACTGTGCTTGTTACTTTGCCTGTATCTATGTCTAGACCAGCTCCAATACATTTACTCATCTGCTGCTTCCCCTGATTAAGTTTGTGTGATGTTCATGCAAAAAAGCAGAAGAATTTTAGAGTTGGCAGGAAGACATCTCATGTTCAGAATGACTAATTGTAAAACTAGATATTAAATCAGTGATCAAATAGTTCTCTCTGAGCAATTGTGTTAGTATAAAATAATATAATTTCCCCAATTTCTTTTGCATACAATATAGTTCAGTATTTGTATTATTTATTTTCTACATAATTTTTTGCTCATCTTTATCAAGGGTGCCAATCATTTTGGACATATATGTGTGGAATTATCATGGGTCTAGTTATACAATGACAACCCAGAGACTCTTCTGGTGTTTTTGCGCTTAGAGACAAATAAGATAACTCATCAGTTGGGAATGACTTCATGTTGCTACATCTCAGCTCAAGTGATCAAAGTGGGGAGAAAACAAGCTAATTGGATCTCCTCAGGGAAATCAGGCAGGAAGACAGATCTTGCTTGAAATGTAGTTCAAAACACTGAAAATACAGTCTAAATATATACAGTACAGTGCAATATTATTTATGTCATTTCAAATCACGTACACAGAGATTAGCATATGTTAAAACAGGCGCAGCGAAATGCTTGTGTTTCTAGCACCAGCAGTGCAGTAAATGTCTAACAGTACAATACTAACACAACTAATTTCAAAAGATGAAAAAGAATGACGAATGTCGGAGTCCGGAATATAAATATGTGGTGTGTATAGACAGTATGGACAGTATATAAGTAGGAAAAGGTATGTATAACAGTAGATAGATAGGATGAGCTATGTCCAGAAGACAGTATGTACAGTTGAAGTTGGAAGTTTACATATACTTAGGTTGGAGTCATTAAAACTCGTTTTTCAACCACTCCACAAATTTCTTGTTAACAAACTATAGTTTTGGCAAGTTGGTTAGGACATCTACTTTGTGCAGGGCACAAGTAATTTTTCCAACAATTCTTTACAGACAGATTATTTCACTTATAATTCACTGTATCACAATTCCAGTGGGTCAGAAGTTTACATACACTAAGTTGACTGTGCCTTTAAACAACTTGGAAAAATCCAGAAAATATGTCATGGCATTAGAAGCTTCTGATAGGCTAATTGACATCATTTGAGTCAATTGGAGGGGTACCTGTGGATGTATTTCAAGGCCTACCTTCAAACTCAGTGCCTCTTTGCTTGACATCATGGGAAAATCAAAAGAAATGTACATTATGGCAATTCATCTTATCATACACTACTTGACCAAACGTAGTCGAACATCTCATTCTAAAATCATGGGCATTAATATGGAGTTGGTCGGTCTCCCCTTTGCTGATATAACAGCCTCCACTCTTCTGGGAAGGCTTTCCACTAATTGTTGGAACATTGCTGCTGGGACTTGCTTCCATTCAGCCACAAGTGCATTAGTGAGGTCGGGCACTGATGATGGGCGATTAGGCCTGGCTCGCAGTCGGCATTCCAATTCATCCCAAAGGTGTTCGATGGGGTTGAGGTCAGGGCTCTGTGCAGGCCAGTCAAGTTCTTCCACACCAATCTCGACAAACCATTTCTGTATGGACCTCGCTTTGTGCAAGGGGCATTGTCATGCTGAAACAGGAAAGGGCCTTCCCCAAACTGTTGCCACAAAGTTGGAAGCACAGAATCGTCTAGAATGTCATTGTATGCTGTAGCATTAAGGTTTCTCTTCACTGGACGTAAGGGGCCTAGCCCGAACCATGAACAACAGCCTCAGACCATTATTCCTCCTCCACCAAACTTTACTGTTGTCACAATGCCCAGGAGGCCTATACACATTAGCTTTGCAAAGTGATTGAGTAGGCTGTAAATGTTAGCAACACCTTCGCCTTTGAGGGATGCACAGCTCAAAAGATGAAAGCAGTCATTTTTTTTATTTTATTGAAATTTTCTGTTGTAAATTTTATAGCAAAGTACATCCTCCTGAATGTTCATAACAAACAACATATGTATGGAATGGGTCTCTCCGATAGGAGACTCTCGAACAGCTCATTAAAATTATTCTCGAGTGACTGGTCAGTTGCCAATAGAACGGAGGGGAGCGCCGTTTAGTTTTATCTTCACCTCAATTTCACTGCGTCTACACCTGCTGTGTTTTGGTAGCCCATGAACAAAGGAATAGGGTTCAGTATGTACATTGGAACAGCTGAGATGGAGTTGCAGTCATAATCGAGGTTAGTAACAGATCTGATGTCCATAAATGCTTGGTGGTCATATGTGATAATCTTTACTTCTTTTGTACAGAAAGTTCATACTATTAACCTTTCTAGGACACACGTTCCGCTAGCGGTACCCCCCCCCCCCCCCCCCCCCCAACAGTCCGCTGAAAAGGCAGCGCGGGAAATTCAAAACTATTTTTTAGAAATATTTAACTTTCACACATTAACAAGTCCAATACAGCAAATGAAAGCTAAACATCTTGTTAATCTACATATCGTGTCCGATTTTTAAAATGTTTTACAGCGAAAACACAACATATATTTATGTTAGATCACCACCAAATCCAAAAAACACACAGCCATTTTTCCCAGCCAAAGATAGAGTCACAAAAGCAGAAATAGAGATGAAAATTAATCACTAACCTTTGATAATCTTCATCAGATGACACTCATAGGACATCATGTTACACAATACATTTATGTTTTGTTCGATAATGTGCATATTTATATCCACAAATCTCGGTTTACATTGGCGCCATGTTCAGAAATGCCTCCAAAATATCCGGAGTAATTACAGAGAGCCACGTCAAATAACAGAAATACTCATCATAAACTTTGATGAAAGATACATGTTTTACATATTGTAATATTCATATGTGTAAACATACTGAATTGTAATTGGATGCATTTTACTGCCATATCATACTGTGCTATGATTGGTTAAGACCACCCAAATGGTTAGGTCATGGTCAGTTTGATCCTGGTTGGCATTACGTGAACATGCCAGTTATAGCTAGCTAATAAAGAGCTACGTTAAGAAATATCCTGTAGTACTGCATTTTATTATTTTGTACAAAGCGTGCAAAACAAGACATGGTGTCAGAGTAAAAGGTCTTAAAAGATGGATTTTTCTGGAGTTCCTTCACCTCGAATGGACTGGGAGTCTACAAACTTACCCGATGCATGGCGTAAGTACAAACAGCATGTGGAGCTCATGTTCACGGGTCCTCTGAAGGAAAGAGGAGAAGAGGAAAAGTGCAGCTACTTGCTCCTCTGGATCGGTGAAAAAGGAAGAGATATTTACAACACATGGACACTTACCGAGCCTGAATCAAAGGTACTGAAAACATACTACGATCGTTTTGAAGCATATGTTGTGCCGAAGACCAATACGATATTCGCTAGGTACAAATTCCATGAGAAAGTACAGGGAGCTAGCGAGTCTTTTGAACAGTTTGTGACAGAGCTGCGTCTGCTTGTGAAAGACTGTGATTATGCAAACAAGGATGAGATGGTCAGGGACCGTATTGTATTTGGAATACACTCACCGCGAGTGAGAAGGAAACTTTTGAATGTTGGGTCTGAGGTAACGCTGGACAAAGCTATCGACATAGTCGGATCTCACGAGCTAGCACAGGCTCAGATGAAAACTATTTCGCGCGGCAGCATGAGCGCATCACGTGAACAAGAAGTGCACGCAGTCAGGCAGACATCAAAGCACACCTCCGGTGCGCAGAGAGCGCGTTTTAGAACAGAGAGAGACATAACTCCAAAACAGAGCGACACAGACTCAAAACGCCCCAAACCATGTGGATATTGTGGATACAAAGTGCATGGCGAACAAGGAAATTGCCCAGCTAAAGGCAAACAGTGTACTAAATGTGGAAAATGGAATCACTTTGCAAAAGTGTGCAGAGCTTACCGTGGAAAAACAGTACACGCAGTGAGTGAAGATGAAATGTCAATCAAAGAGTCAAACGCTGATGAACTGTTTATTGATTCAGTGACACAGAAAAGTCAAATATCAGAGACAGAGCAAGCCTTTGCTGACATTGAGATAGGAACACAAGGCACAAAGCTGAAGTTCAAACTAGACACTGGTGCACAAGTAAACATTATTCCTCTGAATAAGTTCCGCAGCTTGACATCTGAGTGCGAGCTACAGCACACCACGCGCAGACTGACTGGTTATGGTGGTGAACAGCTCCCAGTAAAAGGCACATGCACTTTCAAATGCAAATACAAGGAAAGTGACATGATGTTGGACTTTTATGTTGTTGACACTAGAGCACCTGCAGTGCTAGGTCTTAAAGCATGTTTAGACATGGACCTCATCGAGCTAGTTTTATCAGTGACAGCACCAGTAGAGACAGACAATGTACTGGAGGAGTTTGCTGATGTTTTTACAGGAATAGGATTATTCCCAGGAGAATGTACCATTCACCTTGACCCAGACGCAATCCCTGTAGTCTACCCACCGAGAAAGATTCCCCTTGCTCTCCGTGCCCGTCTGAAGAAAGAGTTGGAGAGCATGGAGCAATCTGATATAGTCACCAAGGTTACAGAACCGACTGACTGGGTAAACGCGTTAGTGGTGGTGGAGAAACCACGCACAGGCAAGCTCAGAGTATGTCTCGACCCAAGAGATTTGAACAAGGCTATTTGAACATCCCAAACAAGGCTATCATTATCCTTTACCGACGCTAGATGGCATCACACACAAGCTAGCAGGAGCACACTACTTCAGTGTCATGGACGCTAGATCAGGCTACTGGGCTATCAAGCTCACAGAAGAATCATCTAAGCTCACAACATTCAACACACCGTTTGGACTCTACAGGTTCCGTCGCCTGCCTTTTGGGATTATCTCAGCCCAAGACGAGTTTCAGCGAAAGATCGACGAAGTGTACGAAGGCCTCGATGGAGTTGTGGCAATTGTGGACGACATCCTTGTCTATGGTCGAACCAAAGAGGAGCACGACCGAAACCTCCGCGCGATGCTGCAAAGGTCCCGCGAGAGAGGAGTCCGGCTCAACCCCGAGAAGAGCACAGTCGGCGCTACAGAGGTCAGCTACTTCGGACATCTTCTTACAGCGACTGGAATCAAGCCAGATCCACAGAAGATCTTAGCCATAAAAGAAATGGAGCCACCAAAGAACCGTGCAGAGCTGGAAACAGTGCTTGGCATGGTCAACTACTTAGCCAAGTTCGCACCTAGCCTCTCCAATGCTAATGCACCCCTGCGTCAACTGCTAAAGCAGTCCAGTGAGTTTCTCTGGGACAAGCAACACTACATTGCTTTCCAGAATGTGAAAGACTTGATCACGAGAGAATCAGGACCAATCCTTGCCTACTATGACCCCGACAAAGAGCTCAGACTCCAAGTGGACGCGTCGAAGTATGGACTAGGTGCAGTGCTACTGCAAGAAGGAAAGCCCATCGGCTACGCTTCCAAATCTCTCACAGACTGTGAAATCAACTACGCTCAAATTGAAAAGGAGCTCTACGCCATTCTGTTCGGATGTAAACGTTTCCATCAGTACATATATGGATGACAAGTCATTGTGGAATCCAACCACAAGCCCCTTGAGTCAATCATGAGGAAACCACTAGCAGCAGCCCCGCCAAGGCTACAGAGAATGATCCTTCAACTACAAAAATACGACTTCACAATCACTCACCGTCCAGGCAAAGACATCCCTGTCGCAGACACACTATCCAGGAAGTTTCTTACCTATAAGGACAGCAGCCTCAGTGAAAGAATGGACATGCAAGTGCACACTGTGTACAACAACTTACCAGTTAGTGACACAAAACTGAAGGAGATCCAAGCAGAAACAGAAAAGGACTCACAACTCGCACAGCTGAGGAAAGTCATACAGGATGGATGGCCTGAGGAGAGGAGAAAATGCCCTCAGAGCGTCTCAGAATTCTGGAACCATCGTGATGAACTATCACAGATCTACGGAATAATTTTCAAAGGAGAGAAAATCATTATTCCTACCAGTCTCAGAGAAGAGATTTTGACAAAGATCCATGCTGGACACATGGGCATGGAAAAGTGCAAACAGAGAGCACGGGACATTTTGTTTTGGCCCGGAATGTGCAAACAAATAGAGGACATTGTTGGTAAATGCGCCATATGTCTTGAACGACGCCCCTCAAACACCAAAGAGCCAATGTTACCTCACTGTATCCCAGACCGACCCTGGCAGGTCGTGGCAACCGATCTGTTTACCTGGAACAACGAGGACTACATCGTAACAGTGGACTACTACAGCAGATACTTCGAACTCGACAAGCTTCACAGCACCACATCTGCAGCTGTGATACACAAGCTGAAAGCAGCCTTTGCCAGGCATGGCATTATAGAGACTTTAATATCTGACAATGGGCCCTGTTACAAATCAAATGAGTTTGAATCCTTCACAAAAGCATGGCCGCTTACACATGTCACCACAAGCCCGCATTACCCTCAAAGTAATGGCCTTGCTGAAAAATCTGTGCAGATTGCTAAATCACTCATGGATAAAGCAAAAGCAGACAAGAGAGACCCCTACCTCAGTCTCCTTGAATACCGCAACACTCCAGTTGACAACTTCAAATCACCAGCCCAGCTGTTGATGAGCCGCAGACTTCGCTCAATCCTTCCCAGCACCAACCAGCAGCTACAACCTGAGGTCGTCAGCTACAAGGAAATGCATGGAAAACGTGCACAGAGACAACAACAACAAAAGCGATACTACGACAGGTCAGCTAGACCACTGCCACCACTGATCGACGGAGAGTCAGTTAGAATCCAAGAGCATGGCCTCTGGAAGCCAGCAGTCCTCATCCAGCCAGCTGACACTGAACGTTCATATCACGTCCGCACCGCAGAAGGAGCGGTGTACCGCCGCAATCGCCGTCACCTACTGAACACAAAAGAACAACACACTGATGAGATGAACTGTTCCCCTGAAAGAGAACGTGATGGACTAAACACACACACAGCACAACATACACCATACTTACCTGCAACACCACAAGAACTGTTGACTGACACAGAAGCATGCTCAGCATCATATCGCACAAGGTCAGGAAGAGAGGTCAAGCCCAGAGCTGTCCTAGACCTGTGAAATGTCAAAGGGTGTAGGCGGATCGCTGCCCTAAAAGAGTTCCAGACTGTAAACTTGTTATTGAAAGTTCACTTGAAATGCTTTGGTATTATATTTGTTTGAAATGTTAAGATGTTATTTCTACAGTGAATGCTGAGTTGCTGAGAATCCCTTGTTTGAAAACTAACAGTATGTTGGATTATTGTTTCAGAGTCTATGTTGATTCAGTTGGTATAGTATGCAATATAAATGGTTACTTACCTTGAGTTCAAACTACAGAGCATGTATTCAAATTAAACGCTTAGAATATGTAAACATTTTTATTTTGTTTTTAAAGAAGGGGGATGTAATATTCATATGTGTAAACATACTGAATTGTAATTGGATGCATTTTACCGCCATATCATACTGTGCTATGATTGGTTAAGACCACCCAAATGGTTAGGTCATGGTCAGTTTGATCCTGGTTGGCATTACGTGAACATACCAGTTATAGCTAGCTAATAAAGAGCTACGTTAACTTCTTGCAACTATAGGGGGTGCTGTTCCGCATTAGCATATTTGGGTCTCCAAATTAAACTGCCTCGTGCTAAATTCTTGATCGTACAATATGCATATTATTGTTATTATTGGATAGAAAACACCTTCTAGTTTCTATAGAAGTTGGAATTTTGTCTCTGAGTGGTACAGAACAATTTCTACAGCACTTTTCATGACAGGGTTCAGATTTCAGAAATGTTTACCTCTGATCTGGAGTCTGTTTTTAAGGCGACAGTGAATGCTATGAAGAAACCGACACTGCCTACGTCTTCCTCTGGGTGTCTGTACGTCATCACGTTTTGAATGAAATCGATGGGACATTCACAGCCATTATAAAAGACCAAAATGTATAGGGACCGCCCTTTCTCGTCGTGCGCCTGAAGCGTGAAGGCCATCGGACTTGCCTCGTTCCAAATCGTTGTCTAACCAGCAATATTTCTCCGGTCATGTTTTCAGTCGTTATAGTTGTTAAAAACATCATAATGTAGTTAATTTGAACCGTTTTATAGCAATTTATATCCGTTTAGTGCGATTTTGAGGAATTTATTTGTTGTGCACTCTGAAACTTTGGACACGTTTTGGGGTGTCGGTCGTTGGTGGTGGACATTTCGAAGGACAGAGGACATCTATCGACCAAAAGACGTTTATAACATAGAAAGGATACATTGCCCAAGAATATGATGGAAGAACAGCTCAAAGTAAGCAATATTTAATATGATAAATCGTGTTTCTGTCGAAATATTTTAAACGCATATTTCGCCATTTTGTTTGGTATAGCTTCACTTGGCGAACCCTGTATTGAAAAGTAAGGATAATTTTAAAAATGTAAATCAGCGGTTGCATTAAGAACTAATTTGTCTTTCGATTCCTGTCAACCCTGTATTTTTTAGTCAAGTATATGATTAGCTTTCAATTAAACTAGATCACTCTGATAGATGACGTCAGACATATTGAGGCTTGATTTCCTAGTATTTTTATTGTGTAACCACGGTTTTGTATGGCTAAATATGCACCTTTTCGAACAAACTGTATATGTATATTGTAAAATGATGTTACAGGAGTGTCATCGGAAGAATTCTGAGAAGGTTAGTGAAAAAATTAATATATTTTTGCGGTGATTACGTTATAGCGCTCTTTGGCTGGAATCGATGCTCTGGTAACGTTTGCACATGTGGTATGCTAACTTATCGATTTATTGTGTTTTCGCTGAAAAACGCTTAGAAAATCTGAAATATGGTCTGAAATCACAAGAACTGGGTCTTTCCATTGCTATGCTTTGTCTATTTTTATGAAATGTTTTATGATGAGTAAATTGGTCATACACGTTGCTCTATCTAGTAATTCTAGTCGATTTGTGATGGTCGGTGCAATTGTAAACTGTGATTTCTACCTGAAATATGCACTTTTTTCTAACAACACCTATCCTATACCATAAATATGTTATCAGACTGTCATCTGAAGAGGTTTTTTATAGGTTATTGGCTATCAATATCTTAGTTGAGCCGAATTGGTGATAGCACCTGAAGGAGTAAGAAACTGATGGAGTTAGAAAAGTGGTGTATTTTGCTAACGTGTTTAGCTAATAGATTTACATATTGTGTCTTCCCTGTAAAACATTTGAAAAATCTGAAATGGTGGCTTTATTCACAAGATGTGTATCTTTCATCTGGTGTCTTGGACTTGTGATTTAATGATATTTAGATGCTACTATCTACTTGTGAAGCTATGCTAGCTATGCTAATCAGTGTGTGGGGGGGGTGGGGGGTGATCCCGGACCCGGGGTAGAGGCTCGTGAAAGGTTAAGAAATATCCTGTAGTACTGCCTTTTATTATTTTGTACAAAGCGTACAAAACAAGACACATATAATTAAAGATACACTTGTTCTTAATGCAACTGCTGTGTCAGATTTAAAAAAAACTTTACGGAAAAAGCATACCATGCAATAATCTGAGACGGCGCTCAGAAATACACAACATTTGTCCGCCATGTTGGAGTCAACAGAAATACGAAATTACATCATAAATATTCCTTTACCTTTGATGATCTTTCATCAGAATGCAGTGCCAGGAATCCTAGTTCCACAATAAATCGTTGTTTTGTTCGATAATGTCAATTACTAGTGTCCAATTAGCTACTTTTGCTAGCACGTTTAGTTCACATGTCCAAACGCTGGCGCCGGTCCAGGCGAACTCGGACAAAAACTTCAAAAAGTTATATAATAAACTGGTCAAATTAAGTAGAGAATCAATCTTCAGGATGTTGTTATCATATTTATCCAATAATGTTCCAACCGGAGCATTCGTTTTTGTCTACAGAGTAATGGAACGCATGGCGATATCATGTGGAATGCGCGGAACCAGGAACAAGCATTCTGCCAGACCACTGACTCAAATAGCTGCCATCCGGCCCCACATCACACTAGAGGCTTCCTTCCACGTTCTACTGACTGTTGACATCTAGTGGAAGGGGTAGGAAGTGCGAACAGATCCATATCTTACTGGGATGTGAATAGACGATGAGTTTAACATCAACCAGACCCAGAATTTCCACTTCCTGTTTGGAAGTTTGCCTGCCATATGAGTTCTGTTATACTCACAGACATAATTCAAACAGTTTTAGAAACTTCAGAGTGTTTTCTATCCAATAGTAATAATAATATGCATATATTAGCATCTGGGACAGAGTAGGAGGCAGTTCACTATGGGCACGCAATTCATCCAAAAGTGAAAATGCTGCCCCCTATCCCTAAAAAGTTAACACTATAAAAGTCACTAAATAGTTGGGTTGGAACAAGATTTCATCGTTGTGAGAAAGCATCTCTCTGCGTTGCTGCTTGTTAAGCAGAAGGTCCACTTTGGTGTCCCCAAATGTCCCCGTAGCTCGCAGATGAGCGCTGACTTTGTAAAACTGTAAAACGGGCTAGGTCTCTTTGAAACCAACCAGTACTGGCCCTGGTTGACGTGCTTGTTGGTGCTGAAGAGCAGACAATCCCAGCAGTACAGCTTCTTGGTTTGCTCACACCCAGTCATCCATGGATAGCACTCATACTTCTTAGCTTGAAATGCCTTTCAAATATCTTTCTTCGTTGCACCACTCCTGGCTGTGCTGGTGTTGGTCTCCCCCATTTCATTTCTTGTTGAAAGTTAATCTTGAAAAGGGTGATCTTAAATTAAACACCACATCCTTCTCAACAACACCTGCTACAGCCACTGCCATTGTCACTACCACCCATTGCAAGTCAAAATGTGAGTGGTTCATTCCACTGTCACTCCAAAATTCTGCCCTAATACAGTTGAATTGCTGATGCCTTCTGTCCAGCGTTTGAAGGCCTAGCCAATGGCTGGCTGAGCTAGCTGAGCTAGCTTTTTCTACTCAGATACCTCAAAAACAAAATCCTGATTTTGATATTTTTTTCTCTTCAGTATTAACCCTTCTCTTTCCAACACAAACTGAAAAACAGAAGGTCATTCAAATTGTTTTACATGTTAAATAGAAATTAAAACAACATAATTTTGAACTGATATTTTCACCTCAGTCACGTGAAACCACTTGCAGTGTGTAAACAGTGTTTACCCGCTAATTGCATTTTGGAACATTTGCGTGTAGCATGTGTGCATTGTTGATCTGTCAACCCTGAACTGTCCCATAGTCTTTTTTGAATCGTATACATATTATTTTGCCCAAGGGATGACATACATGGTTGGAATTATTTTATAAAGACAAAGTATTTGGTTGTAACTGTAATATTGCAATATTTTATAGGGTACCAAAGGTGGCCAACCATCCTCCAAGAAAGCCTTAAAGGGGCAGGTTAGTGATTTGAGACAGGCCTGAATATGCAAAGAAGCCAATAGGCAGAGTGTAGCTTACATTTTTGTCTGATTCTCTATGTTGAAAAAATATAGCTTTTGAACTAGTAAAAAATCTGTCCGTCTTGTCCAAAGGACAAATGGCTAAAAAAGTGAATGTCAAGCCTTGATGTGAGGTAGCCACACAGCTAGTGACTCACTTCTGATGGGTTTGCTCTGTTTTTGCTGTCTATTAAATGCCCAAATATGTTAAAAAAGGACCTCACTATGTATAAATAGACCACAATGTCTTCACAAGACATACAACGCACATATACAATGACATAGTAGCAGCTATGCAGTTAGATTTACCGTGCTGGTTGTGAACATAGCGCTTGCCCTAAATGACTGTATTGTTTCACTGATTACTGACTCGATCACACAACGATCTCCCTGATCAACTCTATCGGAGTAATTGACACGTAGACACTGAGGACTTGGCCTGACAGTTTTATCAGTCACATCTCACACATGATTCAAACTTTAGTGTTTGCCCTTTCAGTCTTTGTCTTCATTTAATGTCCCCTTCAACCCTCCTGAAATTTCAACTAGTTACAGTGTCTTTAGACTTTTCCACATTTTGTTGTGTTACAGCCTGAATTTAAAATGTATTAAATTGAGATTTTGTGTCAATGATCTACACACAATACTCCATAATGTCAAAGTGGAGTTATGTTTTTAGAACTTTTTACAAAAAGATTTCAATAAGTCAATAAGTATTCAACTCAAGTAAAAATGTGCTTAACACATCACATGATAAATTGCATGGACTCACTCTGTGTGTTTAACATGATTTTTGAACGACTACCTCATCTCTGTACCCCACACATACAATTATCTGTATGGTCCATCAGTCGAGCAGTGAATTTCAAGCACAGATTGAACCACAAAGGGCAGGGAGGTTTTCCAATTGTTCCCAAAGGAGGGCACCTATTGGTAGCAGACATTGAATATCCCTTTCAGTATGGTGCTCTAATTAATTACACTTTGGATGGTGTAAATCAGTTGCTTGAGAGGAAGGAAACCGCTCAGGGATTTCACCATGATGCCAGTGGTGATTTTAAAACAGTTACAGAGTTTAATGGCTGTGATAGGAGATAACTGAGGGTGGATCAACAACATTGTAGTTACTCCACAATACTAACATAAATGACAAAAAATATTCCACACATGCATCCTGTTTGAAGTAAGGCACTAAAGTAATACTCCAAAGAAATTGTACTTTTTGTTCTGAATACAAAGCGTTATGTTTGGGGCAAATCCAACATACCACTGAGTACCATTTTTAATATTTTCAAACATGGTGGTGGCTGCATCATGTTATGGTATGCTTGTCATCGGCAAGGACTAGGTTTTTGGGGGGGGATAAAAATAAATGGAATAGAGCTAAGCACAGGCAAAATCCTAGAGGAAAAGTTGGTTCAGTCTGCTTTCCAACAGACACGGTGTCACGCCTGCTCCCGCTCCTCCTCTCTGGCAGTCAAGGGCGCCAGGCTGCCCATCATTACGCACACCTGTCATCATCATTACCCGCATCAGCGCTCGCTGGACTAGCTGTTACCTTGTTGATTACCCCTCCTATATCTGTCTGTTCCTCAGTTAGATCCCTGTGTCAGCATTATTGTCGTTTTGCTTTCCCTTGTCCAGACGCTGTCCGTATTCTGTTCATGTCCGTGTTTCATTAAATGTTCACTCCCTGCACTTGCTTCTCGTCTCCAGCCTCTGTCCTCACACTGGGAGACAAATTCACCTTTAAGCAGGACAAAAACCTAAAACACAAGACCAAATATACACTGGAGTTGCTTACCAAGACGACATTGAATGTTCCTGAGTGGCCTAGTTACAGTTTTGATCTAAATCGGCTTGAAAATCTAGGGCAAGACTTGAAAATGATTGACAGAGATTGAAGAATATTTAAAAGAATGATAGGCAAATATTGTACTATCCAGGTGTGCAAAGCTCTTAGAGACTTACCTGGAAAGACTCACAGCTGTAATTGCTGCCAAAGGTGATTCTAACGTATTTACTCAGCGGGTTGAATAATTATGTAATCAAAATGTATGAGTGTTATAATTTAATAAAAACATATTTGACATTACAGAGTATTTTGTGCAGATCGTTGACAAAAAATGACAATTAAATCCATTTTAATCCCACTTTGTAACACAACAAAATGTGGAAAAAGTCAAGGGGTTTGAATACTTTCTGAAGTCACTGTAAGCTCTGCCTTGGGTGCTGACAATAGAGATGCTTTTTATTTATTTATTAAAACACAAGTTCCAGCTTTAAGTTTTACCAGAAAACCAAAGCACTTGAACATAATCGACAAACAAACACAGAAGGCAGAAGGCATTTGCATAACTTGGCTTTGATTGGCCACTTTTATATGTCAGTGAAATACCATTAGCTCAGTTGATTCGCATAAATCACTCACAAAGCCTGATGCAGCAGAAATAAAAGGGAAAATTAATGATGAAAATTGAGTGATTATGGGTTTCTCAGAGTGATGCTGTCTCTGCTAGACTTCCGGGTGTGAGTGCTGCTGTCACAGATGTGTTGCTACCAGCCAACTGAAGAACAAGTAGAGAGAGTTTATTATGCACCCAGTAAAATAAAACGGGTACAGTATTTCCTGTTCCCATGGAGATCGTTCATAAAGTACAGCATGCTACTGGAAGTAGACCACCCAAAGGTGAAGTGCAAAGTCACTTAAATCTTTATGGTTCACTGTTCACACCAGCTAATTGGCTGTCCTTATGGGTCTGTACTCTGGCCACATACAGAACTGTCCTGCGTTTTACTGACCCAGCTTTAAAGGCCTCAGCATGATACTATGTAGCCACTAAGTGCTATTTTTAAAGCTGGTCAGTGATCATGTGTCACTGGCAACAGGTGATAAACTGGGAGATGAGGAGGAGATGAAGCCTTGGCTAGTAGTGGGCTGCTGCCGCTGCTGTTTGAAGGCTGTCAGTTTTACAGCTGACCTTGAGCAGAGTTCCAGTAATTTATGGGAAATAATGTTTTAAGAAGATCCATTTCCATGATTCACTGTCATTTTGCACTAAAGATCACTCTGCCTCCAAAGACAAATCTACACTCCTGACAAGGCAATCCTATAAAAAATATTGCCTGGCACCTAGGTGTCCTATACAATAAGGTGGAGTGGAAATTAATATTTTTAAAAGCTGCTAGTTTTTGAAAGGTAATTGCAATTTATTCTAGCCGGTTCCCTAGCGTTATGATCTATTGGCTTATGGCATCATTAGTTTCTAGTGTGAGCGCCTTGCCTTGCAAGAGTGAACTGCATTGCCAACTTATTGATGTAATACTTATTCTGAATATTGAAGTCCGAGGGCAATCTATGTCACGAGCAGCTTGGTAATTGGTGACATTAGACCACTATATTTGAAGAATCTCTGGCCTGAACTTTGGTTTAAGAAAGGTTTTTACCAAAATAAATGATCAATTCATGTTAATGTATTGGTTATATATTAAAATATTGGTTATCAATTTGCAATGCATTAATACTAAATAACCACATTTCCTTGCTGTACGTGTCGTTAGATTGTTGTTACAGTGCCTTCGGAAAGTATTCAGAGCCCTTGACTTTCCACATTTTGTTTGTTATTAGCCTTATTATAAAATTGACTACATAGTTTTCCCCCCTCATCAATCTACACACAATAGCCATAATGACAAAGCAAAAACAGGTTTTAGACATTTTTGCTAATAATTAAAAAGAAAATCTGAAACATCACATGTACATAAGTATTCAGACCCTTTACTCAGTACTTTGTTGAAGCGCCTTTGGCAGCGATTACAGACTTGAGTCTTCTTGGGTATGACCCTATAAGCTTGGCACACCTGTATTTAACAACCCTCCAGACGAGCTTCAATGCCATACAACTCTCCTTTCGTGGCCTCCAATTGCTCTTAAATACAAGTAAAACTAAATGCATGCTCTTCAACCGATCGCTGCCTGCACCTGCCCGCCCGTCCAACATCACTACTCTGGACGGTTCTGACGTAGAATATGTGGACCAATATGTGGATCTCCAATCCAAAAGTTAAATCTAGAATTGGCTTCCTATTTCGCAACAAAGCATCCTTCACTCATGCTGCCAAACATACCCTTGTAAAACTGACCATCCTACCGATCCTCGACTTCGGCGATGTCATTTACAAAATAGCCTCCAATACCCTACTCAATAAATTGGATGCAGTCTATCACAGTGCCATCCGTTTTGTCACCTAAGCCCCATATACTACGCACCACTGCGACCTGTATGCTCTCGTTGGCTGGCCCTCGCTTCATACTCGTCGCCAAACCCACTGGCTCCAGGTCATCTACAAGACCCTGCTAGGTAAAGTCCACCCTTATCTCAGCTCGCTGGTCACCATAGCAGCACCCACCTGTAGCACGTGCTCCAGCAGGTATATCTCTCTGGTCACCCCCAAAACCAATTCTTCCTTTGGCCGCCTCTCCTTCCAGTTCTCTGCCGCCAATGACTGGAACGAACTACAAAAATCTCTGAAACTGGAAACACTTATCTCCCTCACTAGCTTTAAGCACCAGCTGTCAGAGCAGCTCCTACTGTACCTGTACATAGCCCATCTATAATTTAGCCCAAACAACTACCTCTCCCCTTACTGTATTTATTTATTTATTTTGCTCCTTTGCACCCCATTATTTCTATCTCTACTTTGCACATTCTTCCACTGTAAATCTACCATTCCAGTGTTTTACTTGCTATATTGTATTTACTTCGCCACCATGGCCTTTTTTTTGCCTTTACCTCCCTTATCTCACCTCATTTGCTCACATTGTATATAGACTTATTTTTCTACTGTATTATTGACTGTATGTTTGTTTTACTCCATGTGTAACTCTGTGTTGTTGTATGTGTCGAACTGCTTTGCTTTATCTTGGCCAGGTTGCAATTGTAAATGAGAACTTGTTCTCAACTTGCCTACCTGGTTAAATAAAGGTTAAATAAATAAATAAATACAAATTTGTGGGGTTTCTCCCATTCCTCTCTGCAGATCCTCTCAAGATCTGTCAGGTTGGATAGGCTGTGCAGTTGCTGCGCAGCTATTTTCAGGTCTCTCCAGAGATGTTCGATCGGGTTCAAGTCCGGGCTCTGGCTGGGCCACTCAAGGACATTCAGAGACTTGTCCCGAAGCCACTCCTGCGTTGTCTTGGCTGTCTGCTTAGGATTGTTGTCCTGTTGGAAGGTGAACCTTCACCCCAGTCTGAGGTCCTGAGCGCTCTGGAGCAGGTTTTCATCAAGGATCTCTCTGTACTTTGCTTCATTCATCTCTGCCTCGATTCTGATTAATCTCCCAGTCCCTTCTACTGAAAACTATCCCCACAGCATGATGCTTCACCGTAGGGATGGTGCCAGGTTTCCTCTAGACGTGACGCTTGGCATTCAGGCCAAATAGTTCAATCTTGGCTTCATCAGACCAGAGAATATTGTTTCTCATGGTCTGAGAGTCTTGCAGTGCATTTTTGGCAAACTCCAAGCCGGCTAACATTTGCCTTTTACTGAGGAGTGGCTTCTGTCTGGTCACTGTACAATAAAGGCCTGATTAGTGGAGTGCTGCAGAGATGGTAGTCCTTATGCAAGGTTCTCCCATCGCCACAGAAGAACTCTAGAGCTCCGTCAGAGTGACCATCGGGTTCTTAGTCACCTCCCCAACCAAGACCCTTCTCCCCCGATTGCTCAGTTTGGTGGTTCCAAACTTCTTCCATTTAAGAATGATGGAGGCCATTGTGTTCTTGGGGACCTTCAATGCTGCAGAAATGTTTTGGCACCCTTTCCCAGATCTGTACCTCGACACAATCCTGTCTCAGAGCTCTACGGACAATTCCTTTGACCTCATGGCTTGATTTTTGTTTTGACACTCACTGTCAACTGTGGGACCTTATATTGACAGGTGTGTGCCTTTCCAAATCATGTCCAATCAATTTAATTTAGCACAGGTGGACTCTAATCAAGTTGTAGAAACATCTCAAGGGTGATCAATGGAAACAGGATGCACCTGAGCTCAGTTTCGAGTCCCATAGCAAATGGTCTGAATACTTATGTGAATAAGGTATTTCTGTTTTTTTTAAACATGTTTTTGTTTTGTCATTATGGGGTATTGAGTGTGGAAAAAGTCTGAATACTTTCCTAAGGCACTGTATGTAGCATGCTACATTGTACTGCCATATTAATATACTCAAAGTGGAGTTGATTTATGACTTGTGTTGCTGCGTAGATGTCCCTGGATCCTGCTCTGGCACAGGGTGACCAAGGCCCTGGCCCAGGTTGCATCCCACATTTTTGGGGTCCCAAATGGAAGCCTATTCCCTTAATAATGCACTACTTTTGACCAAGGCCCTATGGGGACGCATCCCCAGAGTGTGCCTCTAAGCAGACCTGACTGGGATAAAGTGTGGAACTTCTCAGCTATTAATAATTAGAGTCCGGCACTCAAGGACATATGTTTCCCCAGGCTGGATCAGCACATAAATACAGTAACTTGATGCAGGAGGGCTAAAAGTGGACTCACTGGGTGACACTGCAGTTCCTCACCAACCTTTCTTTGTCTTCATCTTGGCCCAATGCCAGATCATGTTATAAATTAGTGGATTAGCATTTGGTCTCCCTTCCCTTTCCCTACCCTGATAAAAACAACAGCCCATATTAGAGCAAGTGGAAAAACCCTGCCTCACAGCTGTAAAGAATGGATAAGACCTGAGTGGATGCTAAAGCCATTTGTTATCATAAAAAAAATTGACTGCTGGGTCAAAAGGCATTCAAAAAATAGAGGGGGGATCCTGGCGAGATTAACCGGCCACCTCTTCCCTCTGTTCTACTGGTCACTTGATAATAAGATGGATGACCTTCGATCACGGATTTGCTACCAATGGGACTCCCAAAACTGCAATATTCTTTGCTTTTCTCAAACATGGCTCTCGGACAACATACCCCCAATAGCTATCCAACTCGATGGGTTCTCCATTCACTGTGCGGACAGGACAGTGGAGTCAGGCAAATCGAGAGGGGGAGGGGTTTGCCTCTTCATCAACAACAACTGGTGTGCTGATTCTAGCGTGGTGGAAGTGTCGACCCATTGTTCACCCGTCTTGGAATACCTGATGATCAAATACCGACCCTACTACCTCCCGAAGGAATTTTCAGCTGTTGTCTTGACTATTGTATACATTCCACCTCAGTACAATAAAAATAACAAGCTGGCCCTTAATGAACTGTACAAGGCTATAAACAAGCAGGAAGACGTACATCCAGTGGCTGCTTTTCTGGTTGCCGAAGATTTTTATTCTCGCGTCATCAAGACACTTGATACAAGAAGTCCCTCTATGACCTCTGCAGAGTCATCAACCGAGCAAAAGGACAATATAGGAATAAGGTTGAATCATATTACACAGGCTCTGACACTCCATTACGGATTACAAAGGAAGATCCAGCCATGACCTGCCCACGATGCCTCTCTACCAGACAAATTCCATGCATTTTATGGACGCTTCGACAATAATAACATCGTGCTTGGTGTGAGGGCCGCCACCGACTTAGAGGATTGGGTGATCTTGCTCTCTGAGGCCGACGTGAGTAAGCTCTTTAATCAGGTCAACACCCGCAAGGCCGCAACGCTCGGTGGTATTCCAGGGTGCGTTCTCAGAGCATGTGCAGAACAGCTGACAGGCATATTCACAGATTTTTTCAACCTCCCCTTGTCCCAGTCTGTAATACTCACATGTTTTAAGATGACCACCACCACCATTCCTGTTCCCAAGAACTCTAAGGCTTCATGCCACAATGACTACCGCCTTGTAGCTCTCACATCTGTAATCATGAAGTGCTTTGAGAGGCTGGTTATGCCACACATCAACTCCATCATACCAGACACTCTAGACCCACTCCAATTTGCATACCACCCCAACATATCTATAGAAGACGTAATCTAAGTTGCACCCAACACTGCCCTCACCCACCTAGATAAGAGGAATACCTATGTGAGAATGCTGTTAATTGACTACAGCTCAGCGTTCAAGACCATTGTCCCCTCCAAGCTCGTCACCAAGCTTAGGAAACTGGGACTGAACATATCCCTCTGCAACTGGATCCTGGACTTCCTGATGGACCAACCCCAGGAGGTGAGGGATGCTGACCATCAACACGGGTGAGGCCTTAGAGGTGTGTGCTTAGTCCCCTCCTGTACTCCCTGTTCACCCACGACTGCATGACCACGCACGACTCCAAGACCATTAAGTTTGCTGACGACACAACGGTGGTAGGCCTGATCACCGGCGACTATGAGACAGTCTATAGGGAGAAGGTCAGTGACCTGGCAGTGTGGTGCCGGAACAACAATCTTTCCCTCAACGTCAGTAAAACCAAGGAGCTGAATGGACTAAAGGAAACGGGGGGTGGGGGGGGGGGGTGGGGGGGGCACGCAACCATCCACATAAACAGGGCTGCAGTGGAGCAGGTCGAGAGCTTCAAGTTCCTTGGTGTCCAAATCACGGTCAACTCACAGCGCACAGTCGTGAAGACTTGGATAGACATAACATCTCTCTATCTCTCTATCTGTGTTATGGTGGTGTCTGTGAGAGCATGGGCAGCGCCATTGAGGCCATCTCCATCTTGAAATAGTCTATTTTCTACTTCATTGGCTGATCCCTCTTGATGACCCGGCTGTCACGACTCCAACCTGGTTATCAGGTCATGCCAACTGGGTCATCAGGAGGGATCAGCCAATGAAGTTGGAAGTCTCGCACAGTTGACTAAGTCAAAATGGCGAAAGTCCTCAATGGCGGTACCTATGCTAACACAGGATTTTGGCCACTAGAGGACTCCATACAACTCCATGGCCAGGACATAGGATTGGTTAGGTTTAATTTCTAAATCAATCCTAACTTGGATTGAAAGGATAAGCGCCTAGACTGGTGCAAGAAATATGGTGGAATGAAACTCTCTTGCCCATGTTCATTCCAATCCAATGCTTTTTTAACTTTAGTAGTAGATGTAAGAAGAGGAAAAAACTATAAGTCATGGCACATTCGACATGTTATGTTTATACAATATTAAACATGTATCACTGACTAACCCCTTCAAATAGGGTTAACAAAAATAGCTGCAACAACAGCAAAGACATAAGCAATTCAACACTTTTCACAAATCTATCAGTTCACAGCCTGTGTGTGTGTGTGCACATGCGTTCCGCAGCTTACACGTGGCACTTAATGCCCTGCCAGGTTGCCCCTCCGGCTGGACAGTGACCTCAGACACAAACTTTGATGTGAGATGCTTGCTGGATTCATCATGCTGGCATCGTCCCGAGCACGCCCCTATCCATATCGACGGGACCGCAGTGGAGCAGGTGGAAAGCTTCAAGTTCCTCGCCATAAACATCACTGACGATCTGAAATAGTCCACAGACAGTGTGGTGAAGTGTGGTGAAAAAGGCGCAACAGAGGATGGTGCGGTCTGCCCAACACATCACCGGGGGCAAACTACCTGCCCTCCAGGACACCTACAGCACCCGATGTCACAGGAAGGCCACAAAGATCATCAAGGAGAACAACCACCTGAGCCTTTGCCTGTTCACCCCGCTATCAGAAGGTGAGGTCAGTATAGGTGCATCAAAGCTGGAACTGAGAGACTGGAAAACAGCTTCTATCTCAAGGCCATCAGACTGTTAAATAGCCATCAATAGGAGGCTTCCACCCGGTTACGTAACCCTGCACCTTAGAGCCTGCTTCCCCATATACATAGACTTGAAACTTTAACCTTTACTTCATACCCATCCCGGATCCGGGAGCATCCTCATCAAAAAAGCTGACTAGCATAACCTAGCCTAACGGGACAGGGATATCATATAATATAATTTCATGAAATCACAAGTCCAATACAGCAAATGAAAGATAAACATCTTGTGAATCCAGCCATCATTTCCGATTTTTAAAATGTTTTACAGCGAAAACACAATATGTATTTATATTAGCTAACCACAATAGCCAAACACACAATGGCATATTTTCACCATGTTTCCACCGCATAGGTAGCCTTCACAAAACCCACAAATAGAGATAAAATTAATCACTAACCTTGAACAACTTCATCAGATGACAGTCTTATAACATCATGTTATACAATACATTTATGTTTTGTTCGAAAATGTGCATATTTATAGCTACAATTCCTGGTTTTACATTGCTGCCACCATCACAAATAGCACCAAAGCAGCCAGAATAATTACAGAGAGCAACGTGAAATACATAAATACTCATCATAAAACATTTATGACAAATACATGGTGTACAGCAAATGAAAGATAAACATCTTGTGAATCCAGCCAATATTTCCGATTTTTTAAGTGTTTTACAGCGAAAACACAATATATATTTATATTAGCTCACTACAGTAGCCAAACACACAACGCAATTTACTCCCCGCCAAAATAGCTTGCACAAAACCGACAAAATAGAGATAAAATTAATCACTAACCTTGAACAACTTCATCAGATGACAGTCTTATAACATCATGTTATACAATACATTTATGTTTTGTTCGAAAATGTGCATATTTAGAGCTGCAAATCGTGGTTATACATTGTGAATACGTAGCAAAGATTCACCAAAATCTCCGGAGATATTTTGGACAGTCCTCTAATCAAAGAACTCATCATAAACTTTACTAAAAAATACATGTTGTACAGCAAATGAAAGATACACTGGTTCTTAATGCAACCGCTGTGTTAGATTTAAAAAAAATAACTTTAGTAGAACATACAGCATGCGTTATTGTGAGACAGCGCTCACCAACACGGCGGAGAATAGGAGTCAACATATTACACAGAAATACGAAATAACATCATAAATGTTGTCTTACTTTTGCTGAGCTTCCATCAGAATGTTGTACAAGGAGTCCTATTTCCAGAATAAATCATTGTTTGGTTTTAGAATGTCCATTTCTTCTGTCGAATTAGCAACCTTGGCTAGCATTGTGGCGCGAACATTCCCATCATCTCTTGGCGCAAAGAATGGAAAATTCCAAAAGTCCCAATAAACGTTGAATAAACTGATCAAACTTGGTTGAAAAATCCTACTTTATGATGTTTTTCTCATATGTATCAAATAAAATCAGAGCCGGAGATATTCGCCGTGTATACCGAACGCTTTTCAGAAGACAATGTCGAGGTCCCCCGCGCGTCGTTGAAAACAAACAAAATACCGGACCTGTCACTCCAAAAGCTCTTATTCGGCCTCAGATCAAGCTAGACACCCCATTCAACCTTCCACTGCCTGTTGACATCTAGTGGAAGGCGTATGAAGTGCATACATATCGATAAATAAAAGCCAGTTGAATAGGCAGGCCCTGAAACAGAGCCTCGTTTTCAGATTTTTCACTTCCTGTATGGAAGTTTGCTGCCAAATGAGTTCTGTTTTACTCACATATATAATTCAAACAGTTTTAGAAACTTCTGAGTGTTTTCTATCCAATAGTAATAATACTATGCGTATTGTATGATCTAGAACAGAGTACGAGGCCGTTTAATTTGGGCACGATTTTTTCCAAAGTGAAAACAGCGCCCCCCTATTGACAAGAATTAATAATGGAACACTAGTCACTCTAATAATGTTTACATATTTATGCTTTACTCATCTCATATGTATATACTGTATTTTATTCTACTGTATTTTAGTCTATGCCACTCTAACATTGCTCACCCTTATATTTATATATTCCTTAATTCCATTATTTTACTTGTAGGTTGTGTGTTGTGTGTATTGTTGTGACTTGTTAGATATTACTGCACTGTTGGAGCTAGAAACACAAGCATTTCGCTACACCCGCAATAACATCTGCTAAACATGTGTATGTGACAAATTTGATTTGATTCCTGGTGTCCTGCTGCCCCACGGCTGTACGCTCAGATTTTTCTGAAGTACAAAACACTGCTTCCCTCATCAGTGGCATAATCTCTGATGAGTGAAGTGCCAGAGACACACAGGTCCATCAGGCAAGCTGCTGTAGGGGTTGGATCGAAGTTGGCTGCCGGAGGGTTTAGTATGCATGCGAATTACTCATGCAGTGACTATAGTGTTATTTATATTGGGCAAATTACAGGAGATGTTGTTCCACTTGAAACCAATAGGTTGCTCAACCTTATTCATTGTTTCATCACACATAAAGGTGGTGGAATTATGAGGGAATTAAGTCAAGGTCAGAATATGGAGTATCTTAGACACACCTTCGCTATACCTTAATTTCTTTGATCTTCACCCAAAACGAATAGCGGGTGCATAGCATGTGTCGTGGAAATTCTTACACAGGGACACTCGAAGTCAATCTTAAATGAATCATTGTTTATTATCAGAGCGCTAGAGAGGTTCCAACAAACTTGATGCACCATAGTGAACTGTCATATTTGCATGATTTAGCTTATTCATCATTCATAATTAATTAACGTTTGCTTCATTCATGTGACCGACCAATACTGGTTCATGCATGTGGCAGACCAATACCTCACGAGGCTTCTTCTCTCCAAGCTGAGACCTTGAAACTGAGATATCATTCTCAAAACAAGGGTCTGGGCATACTACCAAATTGCAGATAATACAGTGAGGATTTCTCCCAGGCGTTCAATCAGTCACTTGCATGAACACAGAAATTAGTTGATAGAAAAGCACAAACAGAACACTGAAATTAGTTATTTAGAAAAGCATAAATATTTCCATCACATTCCATCCTTTTATTACTTGTGTGATAATAATCATTACATTTTAATGTAAGCATTTCATGTTTATCTTCTATATCATATTTCAATTAAAGTAAGGGAAATCAAAACATAAAACCAGACACTTCATATTTTCAAACCCTTCATTCTGGGTTATACAATCTAATTAATATGGTAATACTATCATCATAATAAAAGTTATCCTCTCTAGGGTACGTGGGACGGTAGCGTCCCACCTGGCCAACATCCAGTGAAATTTCAGAGCTACAGAATTGTAAATATTTAACATTCTTGAAAATACACATGCAATATGTCAAATTAAATCTTGACTTCTTGTTAATCCAGCCACAGTGTCAGATTTCAAAAAGGCTTTACGGTGAAAGCAAACCATGCGATTATCTGAGGACAGCACCCCATGAAACAAACACAGACAATCATATATCATCCCGCCAGGCGTGACACAAAACTCAGAAATAACGATATAATTCATGCCTTACCTTTGAAGAGCTTCTTCTGTTGGCACTCCAATATGTCCCATAAACATCACAAATGGTCCTTTTGTTTGATTAATTCCGTCGTTATATCTCCAAAATGTCAATTTATTTGGCACGTTTGATCCAGAAAAACACTGGTTCCAACTCGCGCAACATGACTACAAAATACGTAATAAGTAACTGTAATCTTTGTCAAAACATTTCAAACAACTTTCCTTATACAACTTTAGGTATGTTTTAACGTAAATAATCGATACAATTTAAGACGGAATAAACTGCGTTCAATACAGGATGAAAACAAAGTGGAGCGAGCTTTCAGGTCACGCGCCCCAACCACAACAGTACACTAGACTCGACCCTCGTTCTGAACAGGGCTACTTCTTCATTTCTCAAAGGAAAAACATCAACCAATTTCTAAAGACTGTTGACATCCAGTGGAAGCGATAGGAACTGCAAGCAAGTGCCTTAGAAATCTAGATCCCCATAGAAATTTCATTGAAAAGAGTGTCCTCAAAAAAAACAATCCTGGACGTTGCTGGTTTTCCCTTTGTAGTCTGTGTTTGTCTATAGACCCTGCCACATACGTCTCATGTCTGAGCCGTTGAATTGCGACTCCACTTTGTCTCTATTCTGACGTTTTGCCTGTTTGATTGCCTTATGGAGGAAATAACTACACTGTTTGTATTCTGCCATATTCACAGTCACCTTGCCATGGTTAAAAGCAGTGGTTCACGCTTTCAGTTTTGCTCGAATGCTGCAATCTAGGGCAGGATTGAATAGTTACAGTGGGTACAACATCTCCTGTACACTTCCTGATAAACTCAGTCACTGTATCAGTGTATACGTCTATCTAATCTTGGAGGCAACCTGGAACATATCCCAGTACGCGTAATCAAAACAATCTTGAAGCGTGGACCACCGTTGAATAGTCCTTAGCATGGGTACTTCCTGTTTGAGTTTTCTGCCTATAGGAAGGGAGGAGCAAAATGGAGTCCTGATCAGATTTGCCGAAGGGAGGGCGTGGGAGGGCCTTATAGGCATTCCGGAAGTTGGAGTAGCAGTGGTCGAGTGTTTTAGCAGCGCGAGTACTACAGTCAATGTGTTTGTATTTTTGTTGGTATTTTATTAGGTACCCCATTAGCTATTGCAAAAGCAGCAGCTACTCTTCCTGTTGATAGAACTTCAGTAGTGTTTTCCTCAAATTTGTTTTGTTAAAATCAGCAGCTACAATAAATGTGGCCTTAGGATATGTGGTTTCCAGTTTGCTTAAAGTCGATTGAAGTTCTTTGAGGGCCGTCGTGGTATCGGCTTGAGGGGGAATATACAAGGCTGTGGCTATAACCGAAGAGAAATCTCTTGGGAGGTAATACGGTTGGCAATTGATTGTGAGGTATTCTAGGTCGGGTGAACAAAGGGACTTGAATTCCTGTATGTTATCACAATCACACCATGAGTAGTTAATCATGAAACAAACACCCCCGCCCTTCTTCTTCCCGGGAGATATGTATTCCTGCCTGCGTGATGAACTGAGAATCCAACTAGTTGTACGTATTTAGACAGTATATCCCAAGAGAGCCATGTTTCCGTGAAACAGAGTATGTTATAATCCCTGATTTCTCTCTTGAAGGAAATCCTCTCCCTGAGTTTGTCAAATTTATTATCCAGAGACTGAACATTAGCAAGTAATATTCTCGTAAGCGGTGTGTACGCCTCCTGAGTCGGACTAGCCGATACCACTCCAAATACCTCTTTTCCGCCGGCGGTGTTTGGGATCAGCTTCTGGAATCAGTTCAATTGCCCTGGGGGGTCATATTCCTGGAAAGTCATATTCCTGGTCATAATGCTGGTAATGCTGATATCCAAAAGTTCTTCCACGCTGTCATAAAACAAACAAAATTCTGGGCTAATAATATAAGAAATAACACATAAAAAACGAAATACTGCAAATTTGCCTCAGAACAAGAAGCATGGCTGCCCTATCTGTCGGCGCCATTTTACATTGTTAGTATTCAGACCCATTGACTTTTTCCACAATTTGTTTCTTGATTAAAAAAATGTCCCTCATCAATCTACACACAATACCCAATGACAATGCAAAAACAGGTTTTTAATAATTTCTGCAAATTTATATAAAAAAACTAAACTGAAATATCACATTTACATAAATATTCAGACCCTTTACTCAGTACTTTATTGAAGCACCTTTGGCAGCGATTACAGCCTTGAGTCTTCTTGGGTATTACGCTACAAGCTTTGCACACCTGTATTTGGAGAGTTTCTTCCATTTTTCTCTGCATATCCTCTCAAGCTCTGTCAGGTCTCTCTCGATCGGGTTCAAGTCCGGGCTCTGGCTGGACCACTCAAGGACATTCAGAGACTTGTCCCGAAGCCACTCCTGCGTTGTCTTGGCTTAGGGTCGTTGTCCCGATGGAAGGTGAACCTTCACCCCAGTCTGAGGTCCTGAGTTCTCTGGAGCAGGTTTTCATCAAGGATCTCTCTGCACTTTGCTCTGTTCATCTTTCCCTCAATCCTGACTAGTCGCTGAAAAACATCCTCACAGCATGATGCTGCCACCACCATACTTCACCATAGTGAGGGTTTCAGGTTTCCTGCAGATGTGGCGCTTGGCATTCAGGCCAAAGAGTTCAATCTTGGCTTCATCAGACAAGATAATCTTGTTTCTCATGGTCTGAGAGTCCTTTAGGTGCCTTATGGCAAACTCCAAGCGGGATGTAATTTGCCTTTTACTGAGGAGGGGCCTCCGTCTGGCCACTCTACCATAATGGCCTGATTGGTGGAATGCCCTTCTCCCCTGATTGCTCATTTTGGCTGGGCAGCCAGCTCTAGGAAGAGTGTAAGTGGTTCCAAACTTCTTTCAATTAAAAATGATGGAGGCCATTGTGTTCTTGGGGACCTTCAATGCTGCAGAAATGTTTTGGTACCCTTCCCTAGATCTGTGCCTTGACACAATCCTGTCTCGGAGCTCTAGGGATAATTCCTTCGACCTCATAACTTGGTTTTTGCTCTGACATGCACTGTCAACTGTGGGACCTTATATAGACAGGTGTGTGCCTTTCCAAATCATGTCCAATCAATTGAATTGACCACAGTTGGACTCCAATCAGGTTGTAGAAACATCTCAAGGATGATCAATGGAAACAGGATGCACCTGAGCTCAATTTCGAGTCTCATAGCAAAGGGTCTGAATACTTCTTTTCGCTTTGTCAATATGGGGTTTTGTGTGTAGATTGATGAGGAATACTTTTTATTTAATACATTTTAGAATAAGGCTGTAACGTAACAAAATATGGAAAAAGGGAAGGGGTTTGAATACTTTCAGAATGCACTGTAGTTGACTGCAGAAATCAACACTGCACCTGCGAGTAGTGTGAAGATGGTTATCGTCTCTACGGGCGAATGTTGTGATATATCCTGTATTCCTGTGCCTGCTTCACAGGTTGTATTCTTCCTCATCAAAACACAGGGCTGTGGTTCATAATTAGGTTGGTGTAAGACACGGCAATCTGTTGCATGGAGAGCTGTCTCTTTTTGAATTATTAAAATGAATATACTCTTATCCCTATTTGCATAAATTAAATTAATATTTGTTCTGCACCGCTTGGCAAACACATTCCCGTTCCTAACAGTGTATAAGCTTTCTTACTTGCAATGTGCGCGTTTTTGTGGATCCTACAGGAGCAATATTCTCCATAGCTCCACTGATAGCAGAGAGAGGACACAGTTCAATGGCGTTATATATGACCTTATCATATATGATTAATCTCCTTTCAATGCTGTCATGACACTAACTATTTTAAGTGATTCAAGTACTGTGCATTCCTTGAGGTCAGACCAACAACACCCGTTCCTTTTGACCTTTTGACCCTGTGACCTTTGGGGTCATTGTAGAGCTCTGTAATCGCAATATTGCCTGCCTTCCTCCTATCTCCATCTCTGCCTTCTGCTACTAGTCCATAAGGATCAAGGAAATAGAGCCCAGCAAATGAGTCTTATTGATTGTCATGAGCCCCCTACTCCAAACTGATGTTATAATATTCTTGTGATGGAGCATAGTCCCATTGCATCAGTCTGCATGGAATACATTTTGGAGAGGCTTAAAGCCAGTTCAAATCAATACATTATATAAAGAGAAAGGTCTGTGAATAATTTTTTGGGGGGTTTTGTGCTTTCATGTCTGTATTGCATTCCCCCCTGAGCCTCAGATCTTTAAGCTCAGAGACTTCCTATTGTCTGGGAGAATGTAGCTAGCAGTACAGCCTGCCTGGGCAGGTTCAATTTACAGCTTGATACTTTTGTGATGGTCAATGTGGTTGAAGGTGAAGGCAATAGTAATTACAAGGTTGTAGACTTGCTGTGTAACCAACCACTGTGGCCCATCTGTTTACATAATGTTGTCTGAAAGTCAAATTGAATCATACTTAAAACCCCTTGTTTCCAGGGTGTCCAGACGCTTGGCGGACCAAGATTGTTTCAGAGGAGAGAGAAACAGCATTAAAAGCATAATAATTAAGTCATATAAGTACAAGCAGTGTGGTTGTAAATAAATTATTTCCAGAAGCTTCCCGGATAAAACTGCTTGTGTTTATGCTAATGTTTTGTTATAGCGATGAGTTCTGTGTTATTCTCGTCTGCTTGGACGCTTTTAACACAGCACAGAATCCCCCTGGTGTATGCCAGTCTATTTATCATACCTGCTAGAGCTGAATGAGCTTCTCCCTGCGTGTGAGGTAAAGAGATGTATTAATAATTTAATTTACAGATGTTTACTATGATTTATACCACAGTATTGTTGAATACTCATTTCTGATTGGTTAGAAGGGCATTCTAGAATGGACAAGGTTCCTTTATAAAAGTGTTTTAATTACATACCATTAATATTAGATGTAGTCCTGAAAGAATTATGAAACTCCATGTATTTTTGTCTCAAGGTGACATAGATGTATGTAGGTGAGTTTACTTTTACTTGAGTACTGCACATGTTTATATGGTCATAGTAAGTGTTGCTTAACAGATGCAGTGAAAATTACGGCGCAGGATTAGCTGACCTTGTTGTCTGGCCTAGGTGACTGTTTATGTTGCTGCAGGTTACCTGTCCTTGGTGGTGACTTTGTCCTGTTCCGCGTTCACTTGTCAAAAGTTGATCTGAGAGGGGAGATGGCTGGCGAGCCCTGCTGCCTGGCTTTGTACACACTGTGAGGGGTGGTTGGGTGCCAGCATCGTCTGGGCTGGGGGGTGGCAGGCCACTAAATCGCCCCCACACTCATCCATCAATCTTCCCATATTTCCGCTCTCTTCTCGCTCTCTCTTTTCCTCTCTCTCCCCTATCTCGCTCTCTTTCTCTCTGTCTCTTTCTCGCTCTCTTTTTCTCACCTTCCCTCCCTCCCCCTCTCTCTTTCAGCAGAGGCTAAGAAACCTCTCTGTCTACACAATTCCTGGGCTGCATGATTAATCCCACCTCTCATATCTCTGCTGATGTGTCAGCACCGTCACTGGTTTATAGGATTATTTTCAGATCAAGTGACAGTTCCACACTAACATATCACCAAATTAAGATCACTGGCATGTGGAAACAACACAAATATAATTCTACATTGTAAATAAATCTTTGAACATGGTTGTTTTAACACTTTATTGGCCAGTAGTGCTGCTGTTGTTCACCGGATATCAAATACATGTAGTGTGTGTATAATCAGTTTACTATTAGCCAGTGGGGACATGTTTATTGTCTATACAGTACATTCAGAAAGTATTTAGACCCCATGACTTTACCCATATTTTGTTACGTTACAGCCTTATTCTAAAATTGATTAAATAAAAAATGTTCCTCATCAATCAACACACAATATCCCATAATAGCAAAGCAAAAATAGAAATACCTTATTTACATAGGAATTCAAACCCTTTGCTATGAACCTCGAAATTGAGCTCAGGTGCATCCTGTTTCCATTTATCATCCTTGAGATGTTTCGACAACCTGATTGGAGTCCACCTGTGGTCAATTCAATTGATTGGACATGATTTGGAAAGGCACACACCTGTCTATATAAGGTCCCACAGTTGACAGTACATGTCAGAACAAAATCCAAGCCATGAGGTCGAAGGAATTGTTCGTAGAGCTCCGAGACAGGATTGTGTCAAGGCACAGATCTAGGGAAGGGTACCAAAACATTTCTGCAGCATTGAAGGTACCCAAGAATGCAGTGGCCTCCATCATTTTATTTGGAAGAAGTTTGGAACCACCAACACTCTTCCTAGTGCTGGCTGCCCAACCAAACTGAGCAATCGGGGGAGAAGGGCCTTGGTCAGGGAGGTGAACAAGAACCCAATGGTCACTGACAGAGCTCCAGAGTTCCTCTGTGGAGATGGGAGAACCTTCCAGAAGGACAACCATCTCTGCATCACTCCACCAATCAGGCCTTTATGGTAGAGTGGCCAGACAGTAGCCACTCCTCAGTAAAAGGCACATGACAGCTCTGTTGGAGTTTGCCAAAAGGCACCTAAAGGATTCTGACTATGAGAAACAAGATTCTCTGGTCTGATGAAACCAAGATTGAACTCTTTGACCTGAAGGACAAGCGTCACATCTGGAGGTAACATGGCACCATCCCTACGGTGAAACATGGTTGGCAGCATCATGCTGTGAGGATGTTTTTCAGTGATAGGGACTGGGAGACTAGTCAGGATAGAGGGAAAGGTGAGTAGAGCAAAGTACAGAGAGATCCCTGATGAAAACCTGCTCCAGAGTGCTCAGGACCTCAGACTGGGGCGAACGTTCACCTTCCAACAGGACAAACACCCTAAGCACACAGCCAAGACAAAGCAGGAGTGGCTTCACGACAAGTCTCTGAATGTCCTTGAGTGGTCCAGCAAGAGCCCGGACTTGAACCCGATCGAACTTCTCTGGAGAGACCTGACAATAGCTGTGAGTAACACTCCCCATCCAACCTGACAGAGCTTGAGAGGATCTTCAGAGAGGAATGGGAGAAACTCCCCAAATACAGGTGTGCCAAGCTTAAGCGTCATACCCAAGAAGACTCAAGTCTGTAATCGCTGCCAAAGGTGCTTCAACAAAGCACTGAGTAAAAGGTCTGAGTACTTATATAAATGTAATCTTTCAGGTTTTTTTATACATTTGCAAACAGTTCTAAAAATCTGTTTTTGCTTTGTTATTGTAGGGTATTACGTGTAGATTGATGAAGAAAAAAATATATTTTATTAATTTTAGGATAAGGCTGTAAAGAAACAAAATGTGGAAAAAGTGAATGGGTCTGAAAACTTTCCGAATGCACTGTATAAGAACATGTTATACAGATGAGCTCTACAAAGTTTGTTTTGAGAGAAACTTTTCTGATCAGAATTTATTTATATATATTTTTTGTCAGTTTTCCATAACTTTTTACTTCTAAGTATTTCTCTAAAACCTCAGTAATATTTTCAACCCACATCTTTATCCAGAGCATATTTACTTTGAGCTTGTATCAAGTCACAGGGAGCATTCTGTTGTGTAACTACTTGAAAGTTTGTCAGGGTAAGTTTGGCAACTTGGTGGAAGTGTGAAGCACTTTGACGGGAGGGAAGGGAGGGAGCTTCTCCCATTGGAGTCTAATCCAAGGCAAGGCCCTGCAGTAGCCCCGCTGTGTAGCAGACAGATGGGGAAGGATTTTTACTGTGCAAGTTGTAGAGAAACGCTTACAGTCTGAGATCTGACTTACCTGCATATGCATGAAGTTAAAGTGTGTTGAATCCGCCGAAAAAACGTGAAATAAGCTCCATCTCAAACACATTCTTTTGGCACAGCTCTGTAACCATATTTCAGACTGTTCAAGCATGTTTGAGTTATCACCCATCAGGATGGA
The DNA here is from genome assembly GCF_045679555.1 of Salvelinus alpinus. Taxonomy (NCBI): domain Eukaryota; kingdom Metazoa; phylum Chordata; class Actinopteri; order Salmoniformes; family Salmonidae; genus Salvelinus; species Salvelinus alpinus. Next base: position 24,053,831 of record NC_092112.1, read on the forward strand.
TTTAGCCTTGCTACTGAAGGGGGCTGGAATTTAATTTCTCAGATCTACCAGAGAAATAATTTTCTCCTTTCCATCCGCCATAAAATACAGGCATCTGTGAGACAGAGGCCTACCTATCAATATTCTTAATTTCTCTTTGAAACTGGAGGGATTTATCTCACGTTTACCCAGAATGCGTTGCACAACGATTAAGAAGCAGGAAGGGTGGGATATAAATGGAGTTCTGTAAGCTGTCCTAAGCGTGTTGACAGATGACAGCAATTATGGAAAAAAATCAAATACACAGAATTATTCAAGAATATGAGAAACAGATTATTCCATCTGAGCATTCAGATATTATCTTCCCCTCAGTCGGGTTATTTTCATACACAGGGTATCTGTGCTAGGCCTACTAAACTTGGCTGAAATGTGACAACAGCTTGCGGCTAATTGTATTGACAGAGAAACATACATCATTTAGGCCATTTACATTTTCATCAGCTGAATCATTATCACTTTCACAAGACCAGCTGAAGGACAATGGCATTTTGAAGTCTGCATTTTCTGATATGTTTATGATCAGCTGGCTGTTGAATCACGATGGAGGGATAACAGTGTTAGCTCACCTTTTGGAACATTTTTTGTATGCAAGTGACTGGCCACAAGCAAATGGTACTAACAGTAATGATGCAATGACATTTAATTCTATGCAAATGGGATGCCTAGGGCCCAGACCTGAAACGTTCAATCAATGCGATCAAAGGCGGCCATCGGCCATCCTGCTGTGCCCTAAATGTTCCAGCAGAAATATCAAAGTTCTGCACTACTTACTGCCCCTCTCTCACCTTCAGGTGCTGCAATATTTCATCAACTCAATAGAATATATTGTTAGGCTGGCTTATTTATGGATCGACGGTGTTCCCTTTTAGTTTGCAGGGCAGAGCTCGGTCACGCTCTAATGAGGCAGAACACAAGCTGAAATCAATAGCTGCTCCAAGTGCAATGCAACGAGTTCTAAGCCAAGGCAACACAGCTAGGACACCAATAATTAAATGTATTTCACCATGTATAACAGCAGACTGGTTAAAGGTTGTAGGACCAGAGAATTACTCTGTAGATGCTGCCTGGCTGTCAGAATGGAGGTTATTCTTCTGTTGGAGGGAGACCATTTCACACTAGCCCCGGTACTGAAGAACGTTTGCTTCATAGGGTTAGTGTACGTTGAAGGCCTGTTAATTTTCACTGTAGGAGACAGAATACTTTGGCCCCGATGTTAAAGCTTGATGTAGCACAAATGACTAACATAGGAGCCGTTGCACAGATTTGCTTGGTTGCTATCTCGGTGTGCTGTACAGCATGGAAATGTCAGATGATTACCTCAAGAAGAATAGAGAGTTGGTTGGAACTGCCCTTGCATCTCCCGATCGCTCCACACTTCAGGGTGAATCAAGGAGTATCCATCAGTCTCTGCTAATAAGGAAATGGAGTCAATCCCACCTTACTGGACTAGTCATGGGTATCAGGAATCAAGGTAAGACCCAAGTGCAGACTGTGTGAAGTAACAATGTTTATTGTAACCACAGGAGCAGGCAAACGACAGGTCAAGGCAGGCAGGGGTCGATAATCCAGAGTAGAGGCCAAGGTACAGGACAGCAAGCAGGCTCAGGGTCAGGTCAGGCAGAGGTCGGTAATCCAGAGCAGGAGCAAATGTACAGGAGGGCAGGCAGGCTCAGTGTCAGAGACAGGCAGTGGACAGGCAGTGGACAGGTGGTGGGGGGGTACAGGGTCAGAACAGGAAAAGGTCAAAAACCAGGAGGATGAGAAAAAGAGAGACTAGGGAAAAACAGGAGCTGAGCCAAAACGTTGGTAGGCTTGAACAAACAAGACGAACTGGCAACAGACAGACAGAGAACACAGGTATAAATACACAGGGGTTAATGGGGAAGATGGGCGACACCTGGAGTGTGGTGGATACAAGCACAAGGACAGGTGAAACAGATCAGGGCCTGACAAGGGGGTGTAATACAGATGTTCAAACTTAAACTATAAGAGATTTTCAGCTTGTTTTAGGTTTTGGTAATACAGTATGTAGTTTTAAACAATACACATTGCACTCAGTTCTTGGAAATAACAGATATTAACATCAGGGTCTGCAAGAGAACACAGCAAGCTTTTGCATCACAACCTCAGTAATGTCTTCTATTGAGACAAATAATCGAAAAAGACCACTCCCCTGTTTTATAATCAGCCTGTTATAATTTCCATATTTCCTATTATTCAGGAGTTTCATAAAACAAAGGAATATTCAGGGCCATTGCTCCAGGCACTGTGGCTTTATATTGCTGTATCCCGGTGCTAGGCAACCTTCCTGTGGAGAGCCATAATTGAAGTTGATATCATGAGAGGAACAGGACGAGGTCATCGGAGGAATACATCCAGCACGTGGCCAGATGACACACTGGTGTAACCGAGCAGTCACCGTTGCTGTATACATTATAAACTACTGCCACCGGGGCGAGGGTACACAGTGGCGAAATGGATGCATAAACCACTGCCTTTCAAACAGGCCTTTGCCTTAGCTATTTTGGCATAATTACATTGTGTATAGAGGTTATTGTTATCATTTTGCTTGAGATGTACAGTGCTGTATTAGCTATGAGAGAATGTAGTTTGAAGGACAACACAGATTTTTTAAAGAGAGTTGAATGACTGTGTTCTTCTGACGTACTGTATATGTATGACAGTGCTCTTCACATGCACTAGACTTTATCTTGTAGGAGACTACAACAGTAAGAGGTTTTTACGGAAGGTTTTGTCTGATTAGCTTTGTCAGAAATAAAGTTTGAGTTGAAATAGATTTGTTCAGGTTTGAGAGTAAATAGCAACATGTGTTAACAGTTTAATTCCACAGGTGATTAATTAACAGTCTAAATGGCTTGCAGGTTCTATACCCCAGATGGGGAAAACACAATATATTATATTCTGGAGTTCCAATTCACACTATCACACATTGCATGTTGTTTTTTGTGTGTTTTTTTTCACCCCCCAAATATTCAACTGATTCTAATCATACGCTTGTCTAGTTTCTACTGACAGGATTATACTGTGCATCCTCTCACTGAAGTAGGAAATTGGATACATACTATATTTCATTGCACTCCAATACATGGACAATTCATAGAGTTGATCTCTGCCTACATTGGTAGAACGTATAGACTGTAATATCTCCTAATGGGCCACTAGTGACATCTTCTAGACAGAGCCTGTAAAGTACAGTGCTACGGTATGCAAGAGCGAATGTATGAAGTCTTTATCCTACCCCAGAGTGCTTGGACTCTATGAGATATTCCTAAGATCACAGTCAATGCATGGCTTAGATATGTTTAGCAAGCACTGGGTTCACCAGGCACGTACACAACATGAGAGAGAGAGGGGAGAGGGAGGAATGGTATTATTTAGGAACACAGCAACACACTGAATCCATTATTCATGAGCCGTGTACTCACTGCAGTCTTCATTTCGTGTAACAAGGCTTTTCGATTCCATCCGCCCGGCTTTGGAGGCAGAGCACCCTTCTATATGAAATTGTGGGTTTTGCCTAGCTAATGTGGCCTTATAAATAATGAATTGTAATAAGTGGAGCGTCCAAGCTTCTATGTTTTATTGCCTCCCTCCCTCTGCATTGCCCTGGCATTCCAGAACTGGCAAATATGTCTGGAAATGGCCAGAGCACATTAATAATAGAGAAGGCTTTAGTTCTTTTGAGACTCGACTTCTCTCTCTAGCATGGCTTCAGAGCTGCACTTCTACTCCACATAGCAGGGTTTTTACCTCCGCGTTAATGCCCTTTCCTTTTATCACTTCCATTGTGCAAATGTTATGATGGATATAATATGGGGCGTAATGCATGTTTTTATACAAAGCTTTATAAGTCGTTCATAAAGTCACCAGAGCCACGTGCTGTGGAACTTAAGGGAAGTTTTGGAAGCAGAACAAATGTCAGAACCTATTTGAGCAAAGCTATACTATGCAGAGCAATATCTGTACCTCTTCTTCTTTCTCTCTCTTCCTTCCCTTTCAGTCTTCCACTGAGCTCCAAATTCTCAGCTAGGACAAGTGCGTGGTCCATCAGTGCTGTCTCTCCGCAGAGAAAAAAAAAAATGTCATTATTGTTCTCCATGCATTAGATAAATCCACCTCTCCACACTGTGACACATGGATTGACTATAGACTCTACTACTTTGAGCTTTTAGGTAATACTTCTCCGTGTGGCTTTGAGCAATGATTGTTCTAACAGACGGCTGAAAAGAAGGTATAGGACAGGAGCTGCTACTGCCCATGTTGTCGTCTCTGATGAAGGAGTAGGGATGCACTGTAACGATCTTCGTCTGGAGAAAGAGAGGAGGACCAAAGCGCAGCGTGGTAAGTGTTCATGATGAAACTTTAATAGAACAAACTGAACAATGAAATACAAAACAAGAAATTGAACGAACTAAAACCGAAACAGTTCCGTGTGGAACACACAGACACGGAAGACAACCACCCACTAAACCCAGGTGAAAAAAGGCTACCTAAGTATGATTCTCAATCAGAGACAACTAACGACACCTGCCTCTGATTGAGAATCATACCAGGCCAAACGAAAAAAACAATATAGAAACACAAACATAGATAACCCACCCAACGCACGCCCTGACCATACTAAAACAAAGAAATAACAAAAGAACTAAGGTCAGAATGTGACATGCACACAGAGGTTAACAACATAGATTGTGGGTTATTCCTTGCTACTTTATTCTGTTTCATATGCAGCTAGTGAGCTAGTTTTAATCATACTGCTAATAGATTTTAGAGAGAAAAGAGCCTGCAACAAATTCACAAATACCCCAAAATATGATAACACGTTGCGATATGATTTACGAAAGAAGCACGCAAACAATGTTCTCACATGGGGTTTTGTAGATGGACATCATGTATATATCAGTTTGATTGTGTCTGACAAAAATAAAACAGAGCCTCTTTCTAAAAGTGAATCTGTTTCAAAGTCTGTATTAGACGACATCGACAGAGCACAAACAGGCCAGAATAAATATTTCATTCCTAGTTGAGAGGTATTCCACAAACAGAAAAACATGGCTGTATATATTTAGAATACATTATTAATAGCACATCAGCTATTTAATGCGTTAGTATTCTCCGAAGACTCAATTTGATTTGACTGTTTTGCTGTATGAGATGGATCTTATGAGCCAGTTCTTCAGTGACACCATTAGTCGGGAGTGAGGGGTGATCCATTGGAACTAATTTTCTATTTCGCTCCCCCAGGTGATTCTGTTTTACCTTTAGCAGTAGGCTTTAGTAGTGATGGACAAATCCTCTAAGAGTATGACATATACTTTGGTAATGAAGCTAATGCATAATGACACCAGGATGGACTTTGTTTGGCAACATGGTGAAACAAGCACTTAAGGAAAGAATCCGAATGTGCCGCCAATTAGTTTAGAGTGTGGCAAACCACCAAAAGCTGCCCACCCGGGGCGACAGCACACTAGGCACACTTATTGGCCTAGATGGTGTGAATGTCCCCAGTGTTCAGTGGTAGAGAGAGGGTCTTCCTCCCACAGTGGGGGTCTAACATTGTGTGACGGTTCCACTAATCAGCCGATCCGCCAATCTCCACGCTGTGGTTGGTCAGTACGATCAATCGCCTGATTGACCGGAGACATTGACTGGGCTTGATGGAGTGTGATGGAGGAGGACGAGAGTCTAGAGACAATGAATTGTTAAAGGAGTGGATACATGATGTAAACAGAACTGACCAACATTGGGACTACAGTAGCTATGTACTCTATGTAGGTTTAGCTATTGTCACCCGACATTTTAATCCAAAAAGGAAGCACGTTATCAGTGGTGCAAAGTACTTAAGTTAAAATACTTTGAAGTACTACTTTTACTTCACTACATTCCTAAAGAAAATAATGTACTTTTTACTCCATACATTTTCCCTGACACCCAAAAGTACTCGTTACATTTTGACAGGAAAATGTTCCAATTCACACACTTATCAAGAGAACATCCCTGGTCATCCCTTACTGCCTCTGATCTGGCGGACTCACTAAACACAAATGCTTTGTTTGTAAATTATGTCTGATTGTTGGAGTGTGCCCCTGGCTATCCGTCAATAAAAAAATGATTGCTTAATATAAGGAATTTGAAATAGTTATACTTTAACTTTAACTTTTGATACTTAAGTACATTTGAGCAATTCCATTTACTTTTGATACTTAAGTATATTTAAAACCAAATACTTTTAGACATTTACTCAAGTAGTATTTACTGGGTGAATTTCACTTTTACTTGAGTAATTTTTTGTTAATGTAATGGTGGTGAGACTTTAATGAAAGTTCCTAGTTTCAAATTTGTTCATGATTATTAAGTTATAACAGTGATGATTAAACTCAACAGGGTTAAAGCTATCTGGACAGCGGACACCACTGAGGCAATTGCCCTGGAGCCCATTTTGTCTTCTCCACCTTGTTCACATCTCCCATTTTTCACTCTCGTAGACCAGACGAGGCCTTGAGCGGTGCACACTAACAAGGAACCAATTACAGAGAGAACATGGTGCTCAGGATCAGCTCATTACAGGGACTGAAGGAGTTCTTGCTTCGCTTCAGTCCGTTACAGCAGGGGATAAGTATCTACAACCATTCAAGTGCAGGGAACAGCGATGGGGATCTCACTCAGTCCAGTTCTCCACTGTGAATTTCCATTTAGATTCCCTGCGAGAACAAACTGCTTGTGTGATTGAAACTTGAGATTGAATCTATTGATCCGGCGCTTGATTCAATATCATTGTTTTCCACCCCAAATGAAAAAAGTGTAAAATGCTAATATTGATTTGATTGTACGTGGCTGGTCTACTATTAAAGACATAGGAGATAAGACTATAACAGCATTAATAGGGATGTCCTGTGGTGCTGAGATGGGCTGTTTGCTGACAACCTGATAGAGCAATGAAATCCTGGGCACCAATAGGTCTCTGCTGATCGGAATGGATGAAATGTTAAACAGCTTGGTGGGGTAGATTCTTTATGCAAGGCAGAGCAGCAGACCTGTCACTGAGAATCAGAAGCATCTTGATGGCTGTACACAGAGAATGTTCTGGGTAAGAAGAGCCTGCTGCATATATGGGCTAAAAAGGTCCATGTGCATTTTGTTTTCTCTTGCCAGAGGGTCCCCCCACCCAGAACCCCTTCTCCCCCACACCTCTCCCCCACCAAATCGACCCTGGGCCCATTCACCACTGCTGGATGACAATTGAGAGCTGTGTGCACATACATTACCATAGTAGTAGTTACATTACTCCATTTTCAGACCAACATCTTGTGATACATTATCGTGTGCAATATGTCTGAAATTGATATCTTTATATAATGTACTGATGCTTAAGCACTAGGATATAAAACCTTCTTAAATGCAGATACCCTTGGATGTTGCATTGCATTGCACATGAAACCTTCAGAGAGGAAGAAGCAGTCAGTATGAGGAAATGCTGACCCAAAAGGCTGGGATATGTTTAACATGACTCAGAGGGTTGCATCTAAAATGGTACCCTATTCCTTATATAGTGCACAACTTTTGACCAGAGCTCTGACAAGAGCCTCATAGTCTGATAACTTACACATTAGTCAGCTTTTAACCTCCACATGCACCTGCCTTGATCTGCTGTCCCTCAGACCCTTCATAGGCCAGCTTTAAATCATGGATGTATCCCAAATCCCAAATGGCCCCTTATTCCTCATATAGTGCACTAATTTTGACCAGCTGTATGTGCCCTAGTCAAAAGCAGTGCTTTTTAGGGAATAGGGTGCCATTTGGGATTCACACCATGTGAGACCGATGATCCTGTTAGGATATGACCTCTCACTCTGAGCTGTGTGTGGATGGCAGAGTTTATTTACCCAAGTGTGTGCATGCATAAGCCCTTGATAAGATCTGGTCTTGTTATCACTGGGCTACTGGCAAATGTGCTTTCATCTTTTGATAAAACACCTGCTTGTTTCTCTCTCGTGCCATATCATGGGAAAAGCATTGTTGCTGATCTGCAAGATGATCCAGTGTTTGCTGACTGGAACAAATATGAAAATACCTTAATAACAGATTAATAATAATAGATGTATTTGATATATACAATTTAACAAAACAAATGTAGGGATCTTGCAGTCTTGGGCGAAGGTCTTCCATAGCTTTAGACGATAGGCAGTTCAGAAAGGTAGTGGCCGCGTTCTGGAGCTTAGGCGTTGCTGACGCCTGACAGATCTGACAGCGCCCAGTATCTTGAGAGGAGGAAGCGTCTATGGTACAGCCAGACAGGGAGGTAGAGATATCTGACAGACAGGCCACTAAGCTCTTCATCGGGCACCTCGTTGTCTTCAATAGCCACAGCTTCTCGTCTGGAGGTAGGCTGGATCGTCTACTACTGAAATGTAGCAGCCACCTGGGTGATGCTTCGGCGACTGTAAAAGCAACAGTAACACCACCACACCTCAGCAGTGGTCCAGAAAAACCCTCTACGAAGCGAGCCTTTGCATTCCCTCACACCGCAGTCCACTTCCCTCTAGTTACTGGGGCAGGGAGCCAAAAAGCTGATGCTGTTGATCTGGTTTTGCTGCATCATTCAAATGGCTAGCTAGCCAAGCCAAATAAAAACGGACTTGCCGTAATCAGTCCTGCAATTCCGTGGGTCACCACCAGATATTTCAGTTCATATATCAACAAAAAAACTCTCTGCCTAGGCTACCTCACGGCGCCATGGCAACCCCGGAACCATAGAGGTGTGCTTAAAACACACACACACACACAGTCCACACACACACACATTAATGCACGCTTATGCAGGCATGTCTCCTATTAGATCCTGCCAACAAAAAAGCCCTCTAGTCAGCGTGCTATGTCTAGATGATGGTATCCGTCTAGGAAACATGCAGGCACGACACTGTTCTACAGAACTAAGCTTGTCTCCCCTGGATATCTGGATTAAGTTGTTTCCACTTGACAACCTCTGTTTTAGCAGTGCCTGCCCAGTCTCCCAGCTAGCTGTAATAGTGGGGGGCAGAGCAGAGCCCAGTACAACCAGGGAACAAAGTGCATGTAGCAGTAATGGAATTGAATCAGAGGGGTTGAAGCAGCAGCAGTGGCTCTGGCTCTCGGGAGGTTGTGATTGTGCAGCACTGCTCCTCTGGTGGAGTACCAGACAGACAGACAGACATACGGACATCAGCCTGCCGATGGCCAAGCCGGGCGCTTTATTGAGCACTGAGCACAGCCAGCCAGCCTACATGGCCCAGCCGGCCTTCAGAGGAGAGTCTGCTGATAGGGAAGGGGGTTGGGGGGCACAACTGTTAGGGGAGCCAGCTGCTCCAGAACAGAGCCCATCTGTCAGATGTGGCCCAGGTTCTCCCCAGAGGTAGAGAGGCAGCCAGAGGCGCCCCATAACCCCCTCGTACACCCCCACCCTATTGCATTCCCACACAACTAAAGTACATCACGTGCCCCCTTCTCACAAGTAACATTTGCATATTTAACTATAAAAGTAAAAAAGGCCTTCTTCTATTAGCGTACTTAACTACAATGGTAAAATCCCCCCTTCCCTGATACACGTGTAAATATTGGACTATAAATTGTGCCTTCCTATATTATACTGATGCTAAAATGTCTATTCTATTCTACTGAGTCATTTACGTTATGTTCGTATTCTTTTATTATTTCTTATTGTTGTTGCATTGTTGAGAAGGAACCTGCAAGTAAGCATTTAGTTGGACAGTATATAGCATGTGGTACCTGTACATACACTATATATACAAAAGTATGTGGACCGCCCTTCAAATTAGTGGATTCTGCTATTTCAGCCACACCTGTTTGCTGACAGGTGTATAAAATCGAGCACAAAGCCATGCAATCTCCATAGAAAAACATTGGCAGTAGAATGGCCTTACTAAAGAGCTCAGGGACTTTCAACGTGGCACCGTCATAGGATGCCACCTTTCCAACAAGTCAGTTCATAAAATTTATGCCGTGCTAGAGCTGCCCCGGTCAAGTGTGGTTATTGTGAAGTGGAAACGTCTAGGGACAACAACGGCTCAGAACGGTACCCCGAGTGCTGAAGCGTGTAGCGAGTAAAAATTGTCTCTCCTCGGTTGCAACACTCACTATTGAGTTCCAAACTGCCTCTGGAAGCAACATCAGCACAAGAACCCATCGGTTTTCCATGGCCGAGCAGCCAAATACAGCCTAAGATCACCATGCACAATGCCAAACGTCGGTTGGACTGGTATAAATCTCTCCGCCATTGGACTCTGGAGTGTGGAAACGTGTTCCCTGGAGTGATGAATCATGCTTCATCATCTGGCAGTTCGACGGACAAATCTGGGTTTGGCGGATGCCATGAGAACGGTACCTGCCCCAATGCATTGTGCCAACAGTAAAGTTTGGTGGAGGAGGAATAATGGTCTGGGGCTGCTTTTCATGTTTCGGGCTAGGCCCCTTAGTTGACGATGCAGGGTATCTCGTTAGTCGTCAGTGTCTGTGATGATGCAGGGTATCTAATGTCAGTTCACAACACAACACCTCCAGTTACAGATGTCTGTTTGCATTAACAAACCTCAGCAAACCACAGCCACATAGAGAACATGGTTGCTCCGAATGCAGTTAGCTGTGGTTTTGCTGAGGTTTGTTAATGCAAACAGATGTCTTTAAATGGAGGTGTGGTGCTCTCCTGTGCCTCATTCGTAAATGACATCTCATTTCTCTGTGAAGTAAGCTAAGTCTAAGTCACAGAAATAGAGAAAGTATTTGTCTTACCTCGCAACGACGCTGACTATACTCGATTGAGGGACGAGCGTTCGTAGGAGTTACGCCACCTGTCGGAAGACAATGTGATAGAATCAGGGTGACTGCAAGTGTGATCAAGCAATTGATTTCAAGGGATATCTCCAGTTTACATAGACAAAATGAGGTTGTGAATATCGTTTTTTGGCGCACATATGATGTGTATTCCATCAGTGTCTGGGATCTATGGTGCCATTCATATCATCTTCAGAAGGGGTGGGGAAATTAGATGTAGAGTAAATGCCACACTATAGACAGACTTTGTCTTGAGGGGTAGAAGCATAAACCTTGTATCTCTCCCTCTCTATCTCCAGGCTGTGAGTTTATTGCATCAAGGTCGCAGCATAGTCAGCAATAAAGCAGATATTGTCTTTTGAGTTAATTGCAGTGATGCTGTTTATTATTTCACCCCACTAGTTAACTTCCTCCGACCATGTCTGCATGACCTTTGTATGGATATTCTAAAGACCCCTCAAAGGGACTTCTACCAATTAGTGTCTTTATATTTGGCGATGTGTCTGATAGCAGCTTGCCTGGAGTTAAAAGGGAAGGCTGGCATTTATGAAGAGCTGAAGCACTTTCAGGTTGTCTAATTGAGCCTGACATTAGTAAAGTCGCTTGACATTAGTCATGTCCTGGGAGGATCAAGCCTTCACAAAGACATGAATGGCTTAGTCAGTTGACCTGTCAATGATGTGATTATACCCCCCCCTTAACCTCTCTGGTACAAGTGGGACGGTAGCGTCCCACCTCGACAACAGCCAGTGAAATTGCAGGGCGCCAAATTCAAAACAACAGAATTCCCATAATTAAAATTCCTCAAACATACAAGTATTATACAACATTTTAAAGAGAAACTTCTTGTAAATCCAACCACAGTGTCCAATTTCAAAAAGGCTTCACTGCGAAAGCACACCATGCGATTATGTTAGGTCAGCGCCTAGTCACAGAAAACCATACAGCCATTTTCCAGCCAAGGAGAGGGCTCACAAAAGTCAGAAATAGCAATTAAATAAATCACTAACCTTCCATGTTAGACAATAAATGTGTGTTTTGTTCGATAAAATTCATCTTTATGTCCAAAAACCTCATTTGAAATTGGCGCGTTATGTTCAGAAATGCATTGTCTCAAACAAACGTTCGGTGAAAGTGCAGAGAGCCACATCAAATTACAGAAATACTCATCATAAATATTGATCTAAGATACAAGTGTTTAACATACGATTAAAGATAAACTTCTCCTTAATGCAACCACTGTGTCAGATTTCAAAAAGGCTTTACGGCAAAAGCACACCATGTGATTATGTTAGGTCAGCGCCTAGCCACAGAAAACCATACAGCCATTTTCCAGCCAAGGAGAGGTGTCACAAAAGTCAGAAATAGCGTTAAAATGAATCACTTACCTTTGATGATCTTCATCTGATGGCATTCCCAGGTCTCCATGTTAGACAACAAATGTTCGTTTTGTTCGATAAAGTTCATCTTTATGTCCAAATACCTCCTTTTTGTTTGCGCGTTTAGTACCAGTAATCCAAATGCACAAGGCGCGGGCACTAAGTCCAGAAGAAAAGTCAAAAAAGTTCCATTACAGTTTGTAGAAACATGTCAAATGATGTATAGAATCAATCTTTAGGATGTTTTTATCATAAATCTTCAATAATATTCCAACCGGACAATTCCTTTGTCTTTAGAAATGAAAGGGAACGGAGCTCGTGCTCACGGCTTCGCGCGTGACTAAACTTAAGGCTTTCAGCTTGACCACTGGTTCAACCAGCTCTTATTCGCTCCCCTTTCATAGTAGAAGCCTGAAACAACGTTCTAAAGACTTTTGACATCTAGTGGAAGCCTTAGGAAGTGCAATCGGAGCCCATAGACACAGTATATTGGATAGGCAATCACTTGAAAAACTACAAACCTCAGATTTCCCACTTCCTGGTTGGATTTTTCTCAGGTTTTCGCCTGCCATATGAGTTCTGTTATACTCACAGACATCATTCAAACAGTTTTAGAAACTTCAGAGTGTTTTCTATCCAAATATACCAATAATATGCATATCCTAGCCTCTGGGCCTGAGTAGCAGGCAGTTTACTCTGGGCATGCTTTTCATCCGGACGTGAAAATACTGCCCCCTACACCAGTGAGGTTAAAAACCCTTATTTAACCTGTCTCCTCCCCGTCATCAACACAGATTGACGTGGATTTAACAAGTGACATCAGTAAGGGATCATAGCTTTCACCTGGTCAGTCAATGTCATGGAAAGAGCAGGTGTTCTTAATGTTTTGTATACTCAGTGTATCATTTTGATATTAGTTTATTATGTTCCGTTGTGTACTGTGTTTGTCTTTACTGTGTAGCCAAAGCAGCCACCAACTGCTTCTTTTGATATGTAAATCATAACATTATCCCAATGTTCATGGCTTCTCTGGTGTATATTTCCCTCAAATGACATGTTGATAATTCTCTCACTGTTGTGTCACATACAGCTGGAGTGTGAGGAGTGGGATCCTCTCCATGGACATGAACAGCACTTTTGAAAAGTTACGTTTCCTTTGATGTAGAGACAAAATCCCTAACAGAATGCAGCACAGCGTGGACTTATTGAGTATAGGGTCATTCACTGTCCATGTCAGTGTGGTATAGAGCTTCAAAGCTGACACACTGGATGGACACAAGCAGGGGTGTGCGTGCAAGCAAGCGTGTGTGTGAGTGTGTGCGTGTGTGTGAGGGGGTGTGTCTGTGGACAATGAGGGGTGGCAGCTGGGCTGGCTGCAGCCAGGGGCGGACTGAGGCACGCAGACACGTTGGTGCCAGAGGAGAGTTCAGGACAAAGCCAATGCAGTGTGCTGGTGATAAATAATGTAGGTGTAATATCACAAAATGGAGGCTTGGAGAGCCTGGTGGAAGGGCTCGGGTGGAGGCTGGATGCAAACAGAACAGTAAAATCATTCCCCAGTGCATAAGCATACAGATCAATAATAATAATAAACCTCACACACAGTGGTGAATTATTCATAACCATTCTGTATTTTTTCATCTCTTTCATCCCTCCACGTTGTCCTCAGATGGCATTACTGGGCATTAGATGGAATAATGGCGCCAAAGTCTGTCTCCATTAAACTTCATTGGGATTTTTTCATTAACAAAGAGCCACTTCGAAATGTGAGAGTTCCAATAAAGTTTGTATATGAATATGTTCAGATGAATGGGATGGAATGTTGTTTTGCCTACATCAATAGTCTGTATCCTTCCTTGTGCACTACTGCACAATCCCAGTCTTCTGTCAGCTATGGAGAATGAGATTCCTATTAATCCCAGTCTTCTGTCAGCTATGGAGAATAAGATTCCTATAAATCCCAGTCTTCTGTCAGCTATGGAGAATAAGATTCCTATTAATCCCAGTCTTCTGTCAGCTATGGAGAATAAGATTCCTATTAATCCCAGTCTTCTGTCAGCTATGGAGAATGGGATTCCTATTCATTCCAGTCTTCTGTCAGCTATGGAGAATGAGATTCCTATTAATCCCAGTCTTCTGTCAGCTATGGAGAATGAGATTCCTATTCCTGTGTCAAGTAGACTGTCATTTCTAGTGGTAGTCTCTTGTCTAGCAGCAGTGTTACAAATAAATGGTATGAGGTAAATCACTCAACTCAATGTACTTGCCCCAAAAGTAAGTGAATTTCGCCTCTAATATTCAGCAGTCACATTACATGAGCATAACTCAAGATGGGACATGATTCTGAATAAAATATAGTAATTTGCTGCGTGCTTCATGGGTGTGAACAACAACTCGTTTGAGGAAAAATGTTCCTCCTGGAAATAGTTCCTCATATCACTTCTTTGTGTGGATCATTACCATTTCCTAATGTTCCGCTCCATCCCATAGACATTCTGTTTCCCCAATGGTTTATTTGAAGTGGAGAAAATGGTATTGATCTGACATGATAGTTTGGATCAGAGACAATGTGTCTCTCTAGACAGTTCTTACGGTATCCATGTGATGTGACACTCCACAGCTTCTGACTGTTGCTTTTGCTGCTACTGCAGGTGTCCCTGTGCCCTTCTGGCTGTCTGTCCTCATGGTCCTTGTGACAAACAGGGAGTAGCCTAGCAGCCAGTAGCCCTGAGACCCTACTCTGTGAGGCTGTTGGGGGGCAGGCAGGACCAGAGACTAGGGCGGGTTGGGGTGGGGATAGGGGGTGCTGGGAGTCTTCCCTGGCTTGTCTATCAACACTGGCCCACTCAGGTGTTCTACTATGATCTCAGACGACCATCCATGGACTCCACTGAGACCAACTGCAGCACTGATCTATTTTACCACCCGGCCACAGCATGATGTCCTGAGAATTAGAACAGCAGCGTAGCGGTGTACACATAATTAGCAGAACACAGCAGGCACCTTAATAAGTCAACAAGATTTTATGCAGTATCACTGTCTATAAGCACATGCTACAGTACACTAATATGAGTGCTTTATTATAGGGTGCAATAGTCTATATTGAAATGACTGTTATTATGTAGCCTGTGGATATTAAACATTTACTCGATGTAGCATATAATGATCTCCATGCTATTTGCAATTGCAGAGGACGCATTGTGGTAAAAAAAAAACATTGTATTTTGAAGCCTATGCTGTACTTCAGAACTCATGTCAGTCAAAATTAATGTAGGAAACAAATATTCTGCCCTCTATCTCTGATTTGCATACAATAAATATTTGAGAGGTAAGAATGCTCGGAGACAGTTAAAGACATGCTCTGGAACTTTTTCGACTAGTAAGTAATTTTTAAACCTCCCGCTTTGGGCTGGATGTGTCAATGTGTAGTCCAGACATGCGTAATCTATGAGCAGAATTACTGGCTTACCTCAATTAGCCATGGAATCCTTAGTTTGAAAGCAACTATTTACTAGGGCCAGGACGATACTAGTATTGTGATACTCGTTAGTATCGTGGCAAGGAAACAAAACAAGAAGTGGATTTGACTTCTTTAGGAAAACAGCCCTATTGTTGGAAACAAACATCATTATATTGTCATCCAGTTACATACAGCAGGTTTTTAAAGTACCAAAGAGAGAAAAATATTGTGATACTGGTATCGTAACATCCCTACTGTTTACTGGAAGCTATGCGGTGCTATTTTCCCTACAACCCCCCCCCCCCCCCCCCCCCACACACACACACACACATGGACTAGCCCCCTAGCAATTTGAGTTCCAGCCAATGAGATTCAGCCCCTCTCCATTTCAGTGACAGCTAGCAAGATGCACAAATAGCAGAGCGAGAGAGGGAGCAATGACATGGTGCACATGTCTGCACAAATGTGATGTAGTACGCAATTTTCGGGGACCACTTTTGGCTTGTGAACGTTACTTTCTGAACTACTGGCTAAAAAGTATACAAAAGGTCAGGAGCATAGATGAGAGAAAATGTAAAATGACTGAGTAAAAGGTTATTTATCCGAGAACTGAAATATCAGAGTGCCTTATTATGGATATCCATGCTTTGATGTAAAAAAATCAACACAAGAGACTACCAGATTTAAGACTAGAATCCCATACATTAATGTCAATTCCTTGTGTTGTCTGTTAAACTGCATATTGGCTCAGAGTTGGACAGAGCAAGATTTTTTGTAAAACTGAGGAACTAAAAATAAATGCATCTTGTCATAAACTTGCTTCCAGAATCTAGTAAAATTGTCAAGGTGAAAGTGATTCCTTCTCAAAATGTGTATTGATGCTGCTGTTCAATTTATTTGTATACAATTCCATTTCTCTCTCGAAGGACCTGCCTGCTTACAAATGCATAACAAATATGTCAGTCTTCGTTTCCCTCTGTCACTAGTAGCTGTACACTCTCTACTCTGTATTGTTCAAACTTTTCTCTTTGTCAAGTCCATCAAAGGGAATATCTCAGAGGCTCATCTTGGTTTATTTAGGTCACATTGTGTGAGTCTGCTGCTCGATTGCCTTCTGAGACTATTGTGCTCCTAACTTCGTTTATAGACTATATATACAGTGCCTTCAGAAAGTATTCATACCCCTTGACATAATCCACATTTTGTTGTGTTACAGCCTGAACTCAAAATTGATTAAATATATATATTTTTTATGTCACCCATCTACACACAATACTCCATAATGACAGTGAAAGTGAAAACATGTTTTTAGAAATTCTCACACATTTATTGAAAATGTAATACAGAAATATAAAATGTATATAAGTATTCACACTCGAGTCAATACTTTGTAGAAGCCCCTTTGGCAGCGACTACAGCTTTGAGTAGTCTTGGGTAAGTCTGTATCAGCAGTAATCAACAGTAATCTTCAAGGCTGAGTTGTCCTTATGTTCGGCCCTGATCTGGCTATGCTATATGGCTGTGGGCTACACTAGTTCATTTAGCAGACAAGATTTGTTTAGAATTCTGTGGCATTATTTGTATTATTTTATATTATGAAGAATAAAACTGAACATAGCTAAATAAAATAGAAAGGATATTTTCTCCAAGCAATTTGAAGAAGTGTGCACATGCGGCTATTCTGTGCTGAGCGGTTAACAAAGAAACAGGTACTCCTATATGCTTAACTTTGAGTTATTTATGTAACTTTATTTGTGAAACAAATGTTTGGCTATATGTTTAGATTTTTTATACATTCTAAGGCTGCATGATGCGACTCTAATGATGATTTTTTTTAAGTTGCATGAAGGGCATGAGCTCTGCTTTGTTTTTTTTTGCGCAGGCTGTACACACTTCATCAGTCTTTCATTCACAATTTAACAAGCACTTGATAATGCCTCAAATTCCCTTTGTGTGGCCGTAATGCCCCCTAAAAAATGCATGCCTTTTGCGGCCAGTGTTGTGTCCTTGGGCTGAATATAATAATTATAATTCCCAGTGGTGTAAAGTTCTTAAGAATACTTTAAAGTACTACTTACCCTCTAACGAGTCACAACCCCGGATCCGGGATCCCCCCCATCAATAAAGCTGACTAGCATAGCCTAGCCTAAAGCCACAGGGATATCATATAATCAAATGTTCATGAAATCACAAGTCCAAGACACCAAATGAAAGATACAGATCTTGTGAATCCAGCCATTATTTCCGATTTTTTAAATGTTTTACAGGGAAGACACAATATGTAAATCTATTAGCTAACCACGATAGCAAAAGACACAACTTTTTTTTCTCCACCATTTTTTTCCTGCATGGGCAGCTATCACAATTTCGACTAAATAAAGATATATATAGCCACTAACCAAGAAACAACTTCATAAGATGACAGTCTGATAACATATTTATGGTATAGCATATGTTTTTTTTGAAAAATGTGCATATTTCAGGTATAAATCACAGTTCTACATTGCAGCTGCAATCTGAAATAGCGTTGGAAGCAGCCGGAATAATTACAGAGACCGACGTCAATTACCAAAATACTCATCCTAAAACATTTCTGAAAAATACACAGCATACAGCAAATGAAAGCCCAACATCTTGTGAATCCAGCCATCATTTCTGATTTTTAAAATGTTTTACAGGGAAGACACAATATGTAAATCTATTAGCTAACCACGTTAGCAAAAGACACCACTTTTTTTACTCCACCAGTTTTTTACTCCATCAGTAGCTATCACTAATTCGACTAAATAAAGATATATATAGCCACTAACCAAGAAACAACTTCATAAGATGACAGTCTGATAACATATTTATGGTATAGCATATGTTTTTTTTGAAAAATGTGCATTTTTCAGGTATAAATCACAGTTTACCATTGCAGCCACTATCACAAAACTCACCCAAAGCGACTAGAATAACTACAGAGAGCAACGTGTATTACCTAATTACTCATCTTAAAACATTTCTGAAAAATACACAGTGTACAGCAAATGAAAGCCCAACATCTTGTGAATCCAGACAATATTTCAGATTTTCTAAGTGTTTTACAGCGAAAACACAATATATCGTTATATTACCATACCACATGAGCTAACATCACCCCAGCATTGATTCAAGGCAAAAAGCGCGATAACGTTATCACCACCAAAATATATTAATTTTTTCACTAACCTTCTCAGAATTCTTCAGATGACAGTCCTGTAACATCATATTACACAATGCATATAGAGTTTGTTCGAAAATGTGCATATTTAGCATCACAAATCGTGGTTATGCTATGTAATCAGTCAAAACATGGCATGCATTCTGGCCGGCGCCATCTTGGAAGGGCACCTAAGTTTACGATTATTTATCGATTAGATTGACAAAAAAAATACAGGTTGGACAGCTAATGAAAGATGCATTGGTTATTAATGCAACCGCTGATTTAGATTTTTAAAATTAACGTTACTAGACATACAGTGTGCGTTACAGCCAGACTAGTGCCGCAATATTGGCCGAAAAATGCGTTTACATTTTTCCACATAAATACGGAATAAAATCATAAATAGTTCTTACTTTTGGACGAGCTTCCATCAGAATCTTGGGCAAGGTGTCCTTTTGTCCAAAATAATCGTTGCTTTGTTGTAAAACGTCCACTTCAACTTCGGAACTAGCAGCTAACAGTAGCTACGTGGCACACACATGTCCATATCCTCAAACGCAATACTACGAAAATTCCGAAAATAGCAATATACTCGCATAAACTGATATAAATCGGTTTCAAATAACTTTGTTATGATGTTTCTAACACCTATACCGAATTAAATTACAGACGGACATATCTAAGGCCGATAACTGAGCGTTTCAAAATGCTATCCTGGGGTCTTGCGTTGCGTAATGGCGGAAGTCGAAAAGAGAGCGCACCTCGTTCCTTGCCCTTTTATAAGCTCTGAGAAATACGTAGAAACACAATTCCACTTCTCAT
Source organism: Salvelinus alpinus (assembly GCF_045679555.1). Taxonomy (NCBI): domain Eukaryota; kingdom Metazoa; phylum Chordata; class Actinopteri; order Salmoniformes; family Salmonidae; genus Salvelinus; species Salvelinus alpinus. The sequence goes on from NC_092112.1 coordinate 24,073,560, forward strand.
TGGTTACTGACATCCAGGGGAAGGCGGGTGCAGTTCATTTCGATCCATAGGGCACACACAGAGCTTTAAACTGATCCGAGATCAGAGCCTAGTTTTCAGACCTTCGCATGTCCTGTCATGATTTTCGCTGTAGAAAGAGTTCTGGTTCACCCACAGACATAATTCAAACGGTTTAAGAAACTAGAGATTGTTTTCTATCCAATAGTAATAATAATATGCATATTGTACGAGCAAGAATTGAGTACGAGGCAGTTTAATTTGGAGACGCAAAATGTCGAAGTTGAAACAGCACCCCCTGTAGTGACAAGAAGTTAAGTATTTTTTGGGGGTATCTGTACTTTACTATTTATATTTTTGACTACTTTTACTTTTACTCCACTACAATCCTAAAGAAAATATCGTACTTTATACTCCATACATTTTCCCTGACTCGTTACATTTTGAATGCTTAGCAGGACAGGAAAATGGTTAAATTCACACACTTATCAAGAGAACACTTGGTCATCCCTACTGCCTCTGGCCTGGCGGACTCACTAAACACAAATGCATCTTTTGTTGGAGTGTGCCTGGCAATCTGTACATTTTACAAACAAGAAAATGGTGCCGTCTGCTTTGTTTAATATAAGGAATTTAAAATGATTTATACTTTTACTTTTTATTTTGAAACTTAAGTATATTTTTTAAATTACATTTAGACTTTTAGTCAAGTAGTATTTTAGTGGCTGACTTTCACTTTTACTTGAGTAACTTTCTATTAAGGTACCTATACTTTTACTCAAGTATGTCAATTGGGTACTTTTCCCACCACTGATAATTCCCTTCTCCCGGCTGCATGCTCCAAAGCACCTCTCACTCACGTGGCTCTCCATCAAGTGATCAGGTCTTTCTCACAGGCTACAAGTGAAGACAGACATCTGGGACGCAACTGCGTGTGTCCTTAACCAATTCTGAGGCGCATGAAGATATTGGAAGAACTGTCCACATTTACTTTTCGTCAAGATGAGTAGGCCTAACAAACAGCAAAAATGAAAATGATATTTTAATATTGTCACCCATCAGACTATTCTTGATTTAAAATTGTCTTTACATATACTAAATCATATATGTGTGAAATTTGTTTTGATTTAGAATGGACCATTATCATGCACCTGTCTCGAAACAGGGACAGCGGAAAAAAGTGCATGTCATCTATGCACTTAAATAGCGAATGGGGGATTATTTTCCAATGGTTCATTTCCATATAGGCTATACTCCTGTTGTAAAGAGAAGCAATGTGCTTAATATTAGGAAAGTTGAGAAATACATAGATTAGGCCTAGCCTATAAGAAAGCTGATGGGATCCTCCTTTGTTTTATAGAGGCCATCACATTTCTCACGCAATTGCATAGCCTATAGAAATGTTGCGCAACATGAGCTCATGGGGTCTCATGAAATGTTTGATTACATTTTTGATTACATTTGCATTGATGTCAGAGTGATTAGAGGGACAATAGAGGGCTGAGTACCAGGCAGTTAGCAAGTTTGGTAGGCTACTAATGACCATCAGCAGCATCAGAGCTTGGAGAAGCCTAATCACCGTGACTAAACGGTCACATGGAATTTGACTGCCGCCATGACTCATGACCGCTGGTGTGGTGGTAATATGGTCACTAACAGCTCTCTCCAATCAAGTTGTAGCGACATCTCAAGGATGATCATAGGAAATTGGATGCACCTGAGCACAAATTGGATTGTCATAGCATAGCGGTGTGAATATTTATGTAAATTCGATATTTTTGCATTTCATTCTCAATACATTTGAAAAGATGTTTGTGCTGTTGTTATGGGGTATTTTGTGTAAAGGTGTAGTACAAAAATCTATTTAATCCTTTTTGAATTCAGGCTGTAACACAACAAAATGTACAATAAGTCAAGGGGTACGAATACTTTCTGATGGCAATGTAATACTAAAGTACAGTCAGAAGAATACTGGCCACCCCTTTGGAAATCAAATCAAATCAAATCAAATCAAATTTTATTAGTCACATACACATGGTTAGCAGATGTTAATGCGAGTGTAGCGAAATGCTTGTGCTTCTAGTTCCGACAATGCAGTAATAACCAACAAGTAATCTAACCTAACAATTCCACAACTACTACCTTATACACACACACAAGTGTAAAGGGATAAAGAATATGTACATAAAGATATATGAATGAGTGGTGGTACAGAACGGCATAGGCAAGATGCAGTAGATGGTATAGAGTACGGTATATACATATGAGATGAGTACTGTAGGGTATGTAAACATAAAGTGGCATAGTTTAAAGTGGCTAGTGGTACATGTATTACATAAAGATGGCAAGATGCAGTAGATGATATAGAGTACAGTATATACATATGAGATGGGTAATGTAGGGTATGTAAACATTATATTAAGTGGCATTGTTTAAAGTGGCTAGTGGTACATTTTTACATAATTTCCATCAATTCCCATTTTTAAAGTGGCTGGAGTTGAGTCAGTATGTTGGCAGCGGCCGCTAAATGTTAGTGGTGGCTGTTTAACAGTGTGATGGCCTTGAGATAGAAGCTGTTTTTCAGTCTCTCGGTCCCTGCTTTGATGCACCTGTACTGACCTCGCCTTCTGGATGATAGCGGGGTGAACAGGCAGTGGCTTGGGTGGTTGTTGTCCTTGATGATCTTTATGGCCTTCCTGTGACATCGGGTGGTGTAGGTGTCCTGGAGGGCAGGTAGTTTGCCCCCGGTGATGCGTTCTGCAGACCTCACTACCCTCTGGAGAGCCTTACGGTTGTGGGCGGAGCAGTTGCCGTACCAGGCGGTGATACAGCCCGACAGGATGCTCTCGATTGTGCATCTGTAGAAGTTTGTGAGTGCTTTTGGTGACAAGCCGAATTTCTTCAGCCTCCTGAGGTTGAAGAGGCGCTGCTGCGCCTTCTTCACAACGCTGTCTGTGTGGGTGGACCAATTCAGTTTGTCCGTGATGTGTACACCGAGGAACTTAAAACTTTCCACCTTCTCCACTACTGTCCCGTCGATGTGGATAGGGGGGTGCTCCCTCTGCTGTTTCCTGAAGTCCACAATCATCTCCTTTGTTTTGTTGACGTTGAGTGTGAGGTTATTTTCCTGACACCACACTCCGAGGGCCCTCACCTCCTCCCTGTAGGCCGTCTCGTCGTTGTTGGTAATCAAGCCTACCACTGTAGTGTCATCCGCAAACTTGATGATTGAGTTGGAGGCGTGCATGGCCACGCAGTCGTGGGTGAACAGGGAGTACAGGAGAGGGCTCAGAACGCACCCTTGTGGGGCCCCAGTGTTGAGGATCAGCGGGGTGGAGATGTTGTTACCTACCCTCACCACCTGGGGGCGGCCCGTCAGGAAGTCCAGGACCCAGTTGCACAGGGCGGGGTCGAGACCCAGGGTCTCGAGCTTGATGACGAGTTTGGAGGGTACTATGGTGTTAAATGCTGAGCTGTAATCGATGAACAGCATTCTCACATGGGTATTCCTCTTGTCCAGATGGGTTAGGGCAGTGTGCAGTGTGGTTGCGATTGCGTCGTCTGTGGACCTATTGGGTCGGTAAGCAAATTGGAGTGGGTCTAGGGTGTCCGGTAGGGTGGAGGTGATATGGTCCTTGACTAGTCTCTCAAAGCACTTCATGATGACGGAAGTGAGTGCTACGGGGCGGTAGTCGTTTAGCTCAGTTACCTTAGCTTTCTTGGGAACAGGAACAATGGTGGCCCTCTTGAAGCATGTGGGAACAGCAGACTGGGATAAGGATTGATTGAATATGTCCGTAAACACACCAGCCAGCTGGTCTGCGCATGCTCTGAGGACGCGGCTGGGAATGCCGTCTGGGCCTGCAGCCTTGCGAGGGTTAACACGTTTAAATGTTTTACTCACCTCGGTGGCAGTGAAGGAGAGCCCGCAGGTTTTGGTAGGGGGCCGTGTCAGTGGCACTGTATTGTCCTCAAAGCGGGCAAAAAAGTTGTTTAGCCTGTCTGGGAGCAAGACATCCTGGTCCGCGACGGGGCTGGTTTTCTTTTTGTAATCCGTGATTGACTGTAGACCCTGCCACATACCTCTTATGTCTGAGCTGTTGAATTGCGACTCGATTTTGTCTCTGTACTGGGACTTAGCCTGTTTGATTGCCTTGCGGAGAGAATAGCTACACTGTTTGTATTCGGTCATGCTTCCGGTCACCTTGCCCTGGTTAAAAGCAGTGGTTCGCGCTTTCAGTTTCACGCGAATGCTGCCGTCAATCCACGGTTTCTGGTTTGGGAATGTTTTAATCGTTGCTGTGGGTACGACATCGTCAATGCACTTCCTAATGAACTCGCTCACCGAATCAGCATATTCGTCAATATTGTTGTTGGACGCAATGCGGAACATATTCCAATCCGCGTGATCGAAGCAGTCTTGAAGCGTGGATTCAGATTGGTCGGACCAGCGTTGAACAGACCTGAGCGCGGGAGCTTGTTGTTTTAGTTTCTGTTTGTAGGCTGGAATCAACAAAATGGAGTCGTGGTCAGCTTTTCCGAAAGGGGGGCGGGGGAGGGCCTTATATGCGTCGCGGAAATTAGTATAACAATGATCTAGGGTTTTTCCAGCCCTGGTAGCACAATCGATATGCTGATAGAATTTAGGGAGTTTTGTTTTTAGATTAGCCTTGTTAAAATCCCCAGCTACGATGAATGCAGCCTCAGGGTGTGTGGTTTCCAGTTTACAAAGAGTCAGATAAAGTTCGTTCAGGGCCATCGATGTGTCTGCTTGGGGGGGAATATATACGGCTGTGATTATGATCGAAGAGAATTCCCTTGGTAGATAATGCGGTCGACATTTGATTGTGAGGAGTTCTAGATCAGGTGAACAGAATGACTTGAGTTCCTGTGTGTTGTTATGATGATCACACCACGTCTCGTTAATCATAAGGCATACCCCCCCGCCCCTCTTCTTACCAGAAAGATGTTTGTTTCTGTCGGCGCGATGCATGAAGAAACCAGCTGGCTGCACCGACTCCGTTAGCGTCTCTTGAGTTAGCCATGTTTCCGTGAAGCAGAGCACGTTGCAATCCCTGATGTCTCTCTGGAATGCTACCCGTGCTCGGATTTCATCAACCTTATTGTCAAGAGACTGGACATTGGCGAGTAGTATGCTAGGGAGTGGAGCGCGATGTGCCCGTCTCCGAAGCCTGACCAGGAGACCGCCTCGTTTGCCCCTTTTACGGCGTCGCACAGGGTCGCCGGCTGGGATCAGATCCATTGTATTGGGTGGAAGGCAAAACACTGGATCCGTTTCGGGAAAGTCATATTCCTGGTAGGAACGATGATGAGTTGACGTTAATCGTATATTCAGTAGTTCCTCCCGACTGTATGTAATGAAACCTAAGATTACCTGGGGTACCGATGTAAGAAATAACACATAAAAAACGTGTTCCTCAAAGTTTCTGCCTACGTGCCTGCCTTCTTGGGAATTGTTCCTAGTGTTACAATCTGGCTCAAGATTGTAACTAACAATGGGAAACCACACACTGAGTAAAGGAATAACAAAATGAATGTATTCCATAAATAAAGTAAACACTTACAAAAATAATCAACTGAGGCATGGTCAGTAAATTAAATGTCAACTGCCGAAGCCACAACCAAAGGTATGCATGGAGAGAGGGATTATTTTGCTGAGTATGGGGGGGACTTTATGTCACAGCTGAGTTTTCACAGGTGTGCCCCATCAGCACTGACGACCCTCCCAGCTCCGCCCACCAATCTCTTGCAGGAAGTAAGCACAGCAAAACCCAGAAGGCAGAGCAGGGAGGGGCCGTCACACTAGGCACTGTGCTTCTGCCTCTGCATTGCTTGCTCTTTGAGGTTTTAGACTGGGCATCTGTAAAGAACTTTTATATTTGATAAAATACATTTCATAATAAAGTGTTGACTGTTTATGTTGACACTGGGGATTCATAGAGAAACCGCATATGGCCAGTGCACAACTCTTCTTAGCTCTTGATGACCAAAATGTAAATATAACATGTCCTGATAAGCGCAAACAAGATCATGTTGCAGAGGTTCACAACATGGGTCAAGAAAACTTGTCTGAAAGGCAATTTACGATACATTACTCTACTCTAAAACTAATTGGACCACAAGTCTCTCAGACATCTTTGCAGTGCTAAAATAAGTCAGGGTTCATCCTGTGAAAGAGGCAATTAATTCAGACACGATTAGACTAACACTGTGGATTCAACAGTCTGAGTGAATAGAAGGAATTGAAATACATCAGTATTTGGTAAGACTATTAGAGATATGGGGGTAGCAGGGGAATGTTTCCCACAGATTTCCTACAATTGAGTCAAATGTAGGTCATCTGTCCCTGACCATAACGTAGTAGAGGATAGGAAAGAATGGACACCCTGGAATTCTAAGGGTGTACATTAAGTGTACTCTAAAGTAGGTTGGGACATCAAAAAACAGTACATTGATTTTGAGAGAGTCAACTTCAGCATTGTAAGTAGGAGCATTGTTCTGCAAATGACACCCTCTATAAACCAAAGAGCCATTAAAATGAAAGCTCTCCCCAGGAGATCTGTGAATCGCTCCCCAGCCCTCTCAAAGATACCACCTGTAATGAAAAACATTTCATTTCCAAATGGGAATCCACAAACAAGGGGACTGAACTGGCCCTCTGGCTAAATGGGTTTATTCTCCTATATTGTTAGACTGATAAAATAGCAATTGCTTGGCTAGAGTCCCTTTAGAGGCCAGGCAAGGCAATATGACTTATTTTGTAGTTACAGCGAGAGTCAAAAGCCCACTCGACATGCCTGTTATGTGTTATATTAAATCAAATGAAATGCTATTCGTCACATGCTTTGTAAACAACAAGTGTAGACTAACAGTGAAATGCTTCCTACAGTGCAGAGCACAACATGTGGCACGACAACACCCCTTCCCTACAATGCAGAGTAAAAAAAAATTGAGAAATAATAGGAAAGTAATAACACATAATAATATAAGTAATAATAAATACACAACGAGTAACGATAACTTGGTTATATACATGGGGTAGCAGTAGCGAGTCGATGTGCAGTGGCACGGGGCAATTGAGGTAGATATGTACATCTTACTAGGAATAAAGTGACTAGGCGACAGAATAGATAATAAACAGAGCTTGATGGGAGAGGGCAGTGTGGAGTGCAATAGAGGAGTGCAATGGAGATTGCATCATCTGTGGATCTGCTGGAATGGTATGCGGATTTGAGTGGGTCCAGGGTGGGTCCAGGGATGATGGTGTTGATGTGAGCCATGACCAGCCTTTCAAAGCATTTCATGGCAACAGATGTGAGTGCTATAGGGCGATGTAATCACGCCCTCCGTAGCCGATGCGAGTAAGACCTTTAAGATGGTAATCTGGCCTTGTGGCCTTGTGAATGTTAACCTGTTTAAAGGTCTTACTCATATCGGCTACGGAGAGCGTGATTACACAGTCGTCCGGATCATCTGCTGCTCTCATGCATGGTTCAGTGTTGCTTGCCTCGAAACAAGCGTAGAAGGCATTTAGTTCATCTGGTAGGCCCCGTCACTGGGCAGCTCGCGGATGGGTTTGCTTTGGTAATCCGTGATAGTTTGCAAGCCCTGCTACATCCAACGGGCTTCCTCATATTGTATTTGGAAGATCTAAGCCGGCTATTCCCAACCTTGGGTATGCGCAATGCCGCTGGAGGTACGCCAAATAAAAATGTGATTCACATATTCAAATAATCCGTTTAGATTTTCCAATGGGGCTATACATTTTGGGTGTATATTTTTTTTCGCCTTAGTAGCCTCGTTTCACTGCCAAAAATAAAATTAAACCATCTAGTGTTCAGCAAAATAACAACACAATGTCAAATATAGGTAGCCTAATCAAATAATGAACATCCTATCACATTAACCGTTACTCTCTCGCGGGAAACGTTCACTCTTGCGCAGATATTTAGAAACGAAACATGCCAATTTGAAAAATAAGCCACGGCAGTTTTTGGAGCGAGAATTAAGATGACTTTCGAGTAGTAAGACCTGTATAAAAGCAACAGGTACCATGAATAAGAAGGGGCTAGAAGCGTCTTATATGGTGAGCTACCGAGTGGCTAGGACAGGCGAGGCCCATACTATTGTGGATAACTTAATTATTCCTGCTGCCGTTGATATGGCTGGGATAATGCTGGGGGAAAAGGCCAAAAAACTATACAGACAATGCCTTCATCAAACAACACTGTTTCACGACACATCAGTGACATGGCAGGAGATGTTTTGAAACAATTACTGCTTTGCATACAAGCCAGTGAATTCAATGCGTTACAGCTGGATGAGTCAACAGACGTGGAGGGCCTGGCACAGCTCCTGGTATATGTCCGTTACGTTTAAGGGGGAGGTCAATTAATGAAGACATCCTCTTCTGCAAACCACTGGAAACCGGGACAACAGGAGAGGATATTTTTAAAGTACTGGACAGCTTTGTGACATCAAATGGACTTTGGTGGTCAAGATGTGTTGGTATCTGTACTGATGGCGCAAAAGCCATGATAGGGAGACATTGTGGAGTGATAACGCGCGTGCAAGCAGTTGCTCCCAACGCCACTTGGGTACACTGCAGCATCCAGAGAGGCTCTTGCTGCCAAGGGAATGCCTGACAGTTTGAAAGACGTTTTGGACACTACAGTGAAAATGATTTACTTTGTTAAAGCAAGGCCCCTGAACTCTTGTGTATTTTCTGCATTATGCAATGATATGGGCATCGACCGTGTAACGCTTTTACAACATACAGAAGTGCGCTGGTTATCAACGGGCAAAGTATTGACACGTTTGTTTTTTAGTTGAGAGACGAGCTTAAAGTTTTCTTTTACTGACCATAATTTTCACTTGTCTGACCGCTTGCATGATGACGAGTTTCTCACACGACTGGCCTATCTTGGTGATGTTTTTTCTCGCCTGAATGATCTGAATCTAGCATTACAGGGACTCTCCACAACTATATTCAATGTGCAGGACAAAATTGAGGCTATGATTAAGAAGTTGGAGCTCTTCTCTGTCTGCATTAACAAGGACAACGCACAGGTCTTTCCATCATTGTATGATTTTTTTGTGTGCAAATGAACTCAAGCTTACGGACAATGTCAAATGTGATATAGCGAAGCACCTCAGTGAGTTGGATGCGCAATTACGCAGGTACTTTTCCGAAACAGACGACTCAAACAACTTGATTCATTATCCCTTTCATGCCCTGCCTCTAGTCCACGTATCGATATCAGAACAAGAGAGCCTCATCGAAATTGCAACAAGCGGTTCTGTGAAAATTGTATTTAATCAGAAGCCACTGACAGATTTCTGGATTGGGCTGCGCTCAGAGTATCCTGCCTTGGCAAATCCAACTGTTAAAACACTGATGCCCTTTGCAACCACGTACCTATGTGAGAGTGGATTTTCGGCCTTCATTTGCATGAAAATTCAATACAGGCACAGACTGTGTGTGGAAAATTATTTAAGACTGAGACTCTCTCCAATACAACCCAACATTGCAGAGTTATGTGCATCCTTTAAAGCACACCCTTCTCATTAACCTGTGTGGAGTTATTCACAATTTTTTATGAACAAATAAGGTTTTATATGTAAGATGGCTAAATAAAGAGCAAAATGATTGATTATTATTATTTTATTATTTGTGCCCTGGTCCTATAAGAGCTCTTTGTCACTTCCCACAAGCCGGGTTGTGATAAAAACTCACTAATTCTTATGTTTAATAAATGTATTGTATAGTGTGTGTGTGTGTGTGTGTGTGTGTGGCAGGCTTACAATTATGGCAAAAAACAACATTTGAGAGTGTGCTGACCCTGGTGCTAGAGGGGGTACGCAGCTGGAGGTTGAATGTTTGAACGGGTACAGCACTATAAAAGTTTGTCAACCACTGATCTAAGCCATCTGCTAATTGGTTTTGGAGACTGATCTCTCTGGGTCCACAGGGGTAAACAGTCAAGGCTGTGTAATTTGTCAGTTGGTGGTTATTCTTTGGGGAGGAAGTGGGCTTCCATTTGCTGATCATAACAGCAGTTACATTCTATTGTAAAGCCTACAAACATCAGTATGTTGCAGACCTGCAAAAATGATCTCTCTAGACTCAAATGTCAATAGCCTAAATCTACATAACTTTGCAAAGCAGAGTGTTCTACTGCTCCCTCTTATAATTGTTCTAACATCTGCAACTACTAAAAACCACTAGTATGTCTCAACCTGGAGCAGGATAAAAGACTTGTAGAAAAAAAACGGTGATGTCTGTGAGAGTCACTGTACTTTGATGTCATTCTTAGATAATGAAATACTGCCCCCGCTTGGTTTAACAGGGGAACAGGTTTTAGTTTTCCATCATTGAAGGTCAAACGAGTCATGCTGTACATGATAAAGACACAGCAGTTTTATTTTGTATGCTAATCACAAGGGAGATGTGCTGAGGCAGATAGTTATTGATGATCTTACACTATTAGCACCAACAGTAGTCTCTGGGCGCAGTTTTTCAAAAATGATCAATCTGGGTTTCGTCTACCGGATAGGAATAGAATAAATAGAATGGGTCCCAATTCAGAATGAATAGAATGAGTCCCCATTCAAGTAAATTATTTGTATAATGGGAGTCCCCATTCAAGTAAATTGTTTCTATAATGGGAGTCCCCATTCAAGTAAATTATTTCTATAATGGGAGTCCCCATTCAAGTAAATTATTTGTATAATGGGAGTCCCCATTCAAGAAAATTATTTGTACATTCTATTCATTCTATTTCTATGCATGTGCTCCTGTTCGATGGCCGTAATCAAGATAGATATTTTTTTGCAAAACTCGGCCCTGGGGATTAATCCCTTTCCGCTCTAAAATAAAAAACACACATCTAATGTTGTGAACACTAGGATCTGTTCTAGATTGGAACAGTAGATGAAGTGTAGCCGACAATGAATTGAGGTCAGGTTTTTCTGTTTCCTTTGATCATTCTTGTTTTGTTCCTATGCAGCAGCTTCTCACAGTGATGCTTTCTTTTCATAGAACATGATAGTGCGTGTGTGTGTGTGTGTGTGTGTGTGTGTGTGTGTGTGTGTGTGTGTGTGTGTGTGTGTGTGTGTGTGTGTGTGTGTGTGTGTGTGTGTGTGTGTGTGTGTGTGTGACAGAATGGTTTGAACATCTAGTTAACAACATCCTAATATACCATTTCTATCCTGTTATCAGACTTTCTTTGAGGTGAACTATTTTCACGTGGCACCAATTTACAGTATGTATTCTAGACTGCTGGTTTTTCTTTAGCTCCTCAATCCTCTGAAACGTTATAATTGAATGGAAGTCACAGTAATCTAGAAAGTTAAACTTGATCTTATTCTAGCTAATTTAACTATATATATATATACAGTATATATATACAGTACCAGTAGAAAGTTTGGACATTCCAGGGGTTTTCTTTATTTTTTACTATTTTCTACATTGTAGAATAATAGTGAAGACATCAAAACTATGAAATCATGTAGTAACAAAAAAAGTGTTATACAAATCAAAATATATTTTATATTTGAGATTCTTCAAAGTAGCCATCCTTTGCCTTGATGACAGCTTTGCACACTCTTGGCATTCTCTCATTCAGCTTCATGAGGTAGTCACCTGGAATGCATTTCAATTAACAAGTGTGCCTTGTTATAAGCTAATTTGTGGAATTTCTTTCCTTCTTAATGCGTTTGAGCCAATCAGTTGTGTTGTGACAAGGTAGGGGTGGTATACAGAAGATAACCCTATTTGGTAAAAGACCATATTATGGCAAGAACAACTCAAATAAGCAAAGAGAAATGACAGTCCATCACTACTTTAAGACATGAAGGTCAGTCAGTCCAGAACATTTCAAGAACTTTGAAAGTTTCTTCAAATGCAGTCGCAAAAACCATCAAGTGTTATGATGAAAATGGCTTTCAAGTTGACCACCACAGGAAAGGAAGACCCAGAGGGAAGACCCAGAGTTACATCTGCTGCAGAGGATAAGTTCATTAGAGTTAACAGGACCTCAGATTGCAGCCCAAATAAATGCTTCACAGAGTTCACGTAACAGACACATCTCAACATCAACTGTTCAGAGGAGACTGCGTGAATCAGGCCTTGCTCGTCGAGTTTCTGTAAAGAAACCTCTAATAAAGGGCACCAATAAGAAGAAGAGACTTGCTTGGGCCAAGTAACACAAGCAATGGACATTAGACTGGTGGAAATCTGTCCTTTGGCCTGATTTGAGATTTTTTGTTCCAACCGCCGTGTTTTTGTGAGATGCAGAGTAGGTGAACGCATGATCTCCTCATGTGTGGTTCCCACCGTGAAGCATGGAGGAGGAGGTGTGATGGTGTGGGGGTGCTTTGCTGGTGACACCGTCTGTGATTTATTTAGAAATCAAGGCACACTTAACCAGCATGGCTACCACAGAATTCTGCAGCGATACGCCATCCCATCTGGTTTGCAGTTAGTGGGACTATCATTTATTTTTTAACAGGACAATGACACAAAACACACATCCAGGCTGTGTAAGGGCTATTTGACCAAGGCGAGTGATGGAGTGCTGCCTCCACAATCACCCGACCTCAACCCAATTGAGATGGTTTGGGATGAGTTGGACCGCAGAGTGAAGGAAAAGCAGCCAGCAAGTGCTCAGTGTAACGGCTGTCGTCGGTGGAAGAAGGTGAGGACCAAGGTGCAGCGTAGTAAGTGTTCATGACGTTTAATAATCATCAAAACAGAACACTGAATAACAAAATAACAAAGAAACAACCGAAAACAGTTCTGTCTGGTGCAGACACACAAAGACTGAAAATAACCACCTACAAAACACACTAGAAAGCAGGCTACCTAAATATGGTTCTCAATCAGGGACAACGATTGACAGCTGCCTCTGATTGAGAACCATATCAGGCCAAACACAGAAATAGAAAATCATAGAAAAACGAACATAGACAACCCACCCAACTCACGCCCTGACCACACTAAGACAAAGAAATAACAAAACAACTAGGGTCAGAACGTGACAGTACCCCCCCCCCCCCCCAAGGTGCGGACTCCGGCCGCAAAACCTGAACCTATAGGGGAGGGTCTGGGTGGGCATCTGTCCGCGGTGGCGGCTCTGGCGCTGGATGTGGACCCCACCTCACCATAGTCTTAGTCCGCTTCTGTGGCCTCCTAGGAACGGCAACCCTCGCCGCCGACCTTGGCCTGGGAACCCTAATAAATGGGCTCACAGGACTGAGGGACGCCTCTGGACTGAAGGGCACCTCTGCACTGAAGGGTAGCTCAGGACTGAAGGGCAGCTCCGGACTGAAGGGTAGCTCCGGACTGAAGGGCAGCTCCGGACTGAAGGGTAGCTCAGGACTGAAAGGCAGCTCCGGACTGAAAGGCAGCTCCGGACTGAAAGGCAGCTCCGGACTGAGGGGCAGCTCCGGATTGAGGGACAGCTCCGGACTGAAGGGCGGCTCTGGCGGCTCCTGACTGGCGGACGGCTCTGGCGGCTCCTGACTGGCGGACGGCTCTGGCGGCTCCTGACTGGCGGACGGCTCTGGCGGCTCCTGACTGGCGGGCGGCTCCTGACTGGCGGGCGACTCTGGCGGCTCCTGACTGGCGGGCGGCTCTGGCGGCTCCTGACTGGCGGGCGGCTCTGGCGGCTCCTGACTGGCGGGCGGCTCTGGCGGCTCCTGACTGGCGGGCGGCTCTGGCGGCTCCTGACTGGCGGGCGGCTCTGGCGGCTCCTGACTGACGGGCGGCTCTGGCGACTCCTGACTGACGGACGGCTCTGGCGACTCCTGACTGACGGACGGCTCTGGCGGCTCCGGACAGACGGGCAGCTCAGGCGGCGCTGAACAGACGGGCAGCTCAGGCGGCACTGGACAGACGGGCAGCTCAGGCGGCGCTGGACAGACGGGCAGCTCAGGCGGCGCTGGACAGACGGGAGACTCAGGCCTGCTGAGGCGCACAGTAGGTCTGGTGCGTGGTGCCGGAACTGGTGGTACCGGGCTGGGGACACGCACCTCTGGGCGAGTGCGGGGAGCAGGAACAGGGCATACTGGACCCTGGAGGCGCACAGTAGGCCTGGTGCGTGGTGCCGGAACTGGTGGTACCGGGCTGGGAACACGCACCTCAAGGCGAGTGTGGGGTGCTGGAACTGGAGGCCTGGTACGTGGCACCGCCACCAGAGGGCTGGTGCGTGGGGCTTCCACAGGAGGGCTGGTTCTTAGCAAAGGCACCGGATAGACTGGACCGTAGAGGCGCACTACAGGTCTCGAGCACCGAGCCTGCCAAACCCTACCTGGCTGAATACCATGCCAGTGCGGCGAGGTGGAATAAGCCGCACTGGGCTATGTACACGTACAGGAGACACCATGCGTAGGGCTGGTGCCATGTACCCCGGCCCGAGGAGACGCACTGGAGACCAGATGCGTAGAGCCGGTTTCATGGCATCTGGCTCGATGCCCAATCTAGTCCGGCCGATACGAGGTGCTGCTATGTACCGCACCGGGCTATGCACACGTACTGGAGACACTGTGCGCTCTTCCGCATAACACGGTGTCTGCCCGTACGCTCGCTGTCCACGGTAAGCACGGGGAGTTGGCTCAGGTCTCCTACCTGGCTTAGCCACACTCCCCGTGTGCCCCCATCCAAGACATTTTTGGGGCTGCCTCTCGGGCTTCCTTGCCAGCCGTGTTCCCTCAAAGCGCTAGCTCCCTTTAGCTGCTGCCTCCACTCTCCTGGCTGCCTCCACCTGTTCCCATGGGAGGCGATCCCTTCCAGCCAGGATCTCCTCCCATGTTTAGCAACCCTTGCCGTCCAGAATGTCCTCCCATGTCCATTCCTCCTTATAGCGCTGCTCCTGCTGCTGCTGCCTGTTACCACGCTGCTTGGTCCTTTTTTGGTGGGTGGTTCTGTAACGGCTGTCGTCGGTGGAAGAAGGTGAGGACCAAGGTGCAGCGTGGTAAGTGTTCATGATGTTTAATAATCAGCAAAACAGAACACTGAATAACAAAATAACAAAGAAACAACCGAAAACAGTTCTGTCTGGTGCAGACACACAAAGACTGAAAATAACCACCCACAAAACACACTAGAAAACAGGCTACCTAAATATGGTTCTCAATCAGGGACAACGATTGACAGCTGCCTCTGATTGAGAACCATATCAGGCCAAACACAGAAATAGAAAATCATAGAAAAACTAACATAGACAACCCACCCAACTCATGCCCTGACCACACTAAAACAAAGAAATAACAAAACAACTAGGGTCAGAACGTGACACTCAGCATATGTGGGAACTCCTTCAAGACTGTTGGAAAAGTGTTCCTCGTGAAGCTGGTTGAGAGAATGCCAATAGTGTGCAAAGCTGTCATCAAGGCAAAGGGTGGCTAATTTGAAGAATCTAAAATCTAAAATATATTTAGATTTGTTTAACACTTTTTTGGTTACTACATGATTCGATATGTGTTTTTCCTAGTTTTGATGTCTGCACAATTATTCTACAATGTAGAAAATAGTAAAAATAAAGAAAAATCCTTGAACGGGTGAGTGTGTCCAAACTTTTGACTGGTACTGTATATATATATATAAACCGTTTACTGTTTACTCTACGAACCAAACGAAACCAAACGGGGAGGGACCTACCTGAATTTGCCCAATAGAAACTATCTTTTTTGTTGGAAAATGTTTTACATTTGGAGGAAATGGTTTCTGTTGCATAACGTTTTGCAACAGACAAAACGTTTTAAAACGGAACCCGACTAATGAATAAACCCCAGCCGTCTGCTCTAATGGCACTGCAGCACTTTGCAGGCTCCTGTGAGTTTGGCTTAATCACTTGTAAGACTTGATTGAGTGTGTGTTAATAAACATTATTCTGTCTCTCTCCTCGCCAGTGATTAGTGGTTTATGTGCTCTGCTCTCCCGTCCCCAGGCTGAAGACGCAGTCCTGAAGATTGATGGAGGGCCATGCTATTCAAACAGCAGGCGTTGCTGAGACAGAAGCTCTTCTTGTTGGGCAGCCTTGCTATCGGGAGTCTCCTCTATCTAGTGGCCAGGGTTGGGAGCTTGGATAGGTACGTCGTTTGCTGAAAGCAATGCCTGTTGAATGTCAAGTATTGAATGATTTTAGTTTATATAAATAATCTAATATTTTTTTCAAATATCAAAATCTTGATCATATATGATTAGATTATGATAAGACTTCATAGTATTTAACAATGTGTTTAAAGATAATTCTAAAGTGCTCTAAAGTTTACTGATGAAATTATTATATATAACTAAATGTCTCCTCCAGGCTGCAGCCTATTTGCCCCATAGAGAGCAGACTGGGCCCTCCTCACCTGCCGGAGCAGATCCCTCTCCGGACCCTGCAGTATAAGCGTGGTCTGCTCCACGAGATCCGCAAGGGCAATGCCACCAAAGAGCAGATCCGCCTGCACAACCTGGTACAGCAACTGCCCCGGGCCATCATCATCGGGGTGCGCAAGGGGGGCACGCGCGCCCTGCTGGAGATGCTCAACCTGCACCCGGCGGTGGTCAAGGCTTCGCAGGAGATCCACTTCTTTGACAACGAACAGAACTACGCCCGGGGCATCGACTGGTACCGGGAGAAGATGCCCTTCTCCTTCCTCCACCAAATCACCATTGAGAAGAGCCCCGCCTACTTCATCACAGAAGAGGTCCCCGAACGCATCTTCAAGATGAACTCCTCCATCAAGCTGTTGATTATTGTGCGTGAGCCCACCACCAGAGCTGTGTCCGACTACACACAGGTGCTGGAGGGCAAGGAGCGCAAGAACAAGACCTACCACAAGTTTGAGAAGCTGGCCATCGACGGCAACACGTGTGATGTGAACACAAAGTATAAGGCAGTACGGACCAGCATTTACACCAAGCACTTGGAGCGCTGGCTGAAGTACTTCCCCGTGGAACATTTTCACATTGTGGACGGTGACCGTCTGATCACAGACCCGCTGCCTGAGCTGCAGCTCGTCGAGCGCTTCCTCAACCTCCCCTCCAGGATCAGCCGGTATAACCTGTATTTCAATGCCACCAGGGGATTCTACTGCCTGCGATTTAACAATGTCTTCAACAAGTGCCTGGCAGGCAGCAAGGGGCGCATCCACCCTGAGGTGGACCCCTCAGTGGTGGCCAAACTAAGGAAGTTCTTCCACCCCTTCAATCAGAAGTTTTATCAGATTACTGGGAGGACGTTCAACTGGCCCTGAGAAACTAAGGGAAGGTCTAGGCCTAGCCTATATGAACTTCTTAACTGAAGTTGTTCTGTTGGCATTTTCAAGATGTCAACCACAACAATATTAAAGGATATTAAAAGCACTTTGATTGAATTTAATACGTAGAGGAGAGTGGGGTAAGTTGAGCCGAAGGGTAGTTGAGCTACTCCTTGTTTCTAGGAAACCATACACAAAATGTACCATGTGACCAAATATTAAGGAAGAGGTCGTCATTTCATGGAGTCTGTGAAAGAAAAAAACACATGGAAAAAGTGGTAAGCAAGTTAGGGCAAATGAATGTATTGTGTTATAGGTTTCATGCAGCTTGTATCTAAACCAAGGTGGATTGTTTTGTATATCAGTTGGGGTCTCTATAAGCTACAATATGAGGTCCTAAACCTAGCATGAAAACGCATCCTTGTACCTGTGTGGGCTAATATAGTAAACATGTTTGCCTTGGGGTAAGTTGAGCCATTGGCCACCATACCCCATACAGATTATGATTACATTTAGTCAGTTTTATGCATAATATGCATAGTATTTTTGCAATGTGTCATGCATATGAACTCAATATACTGCATTTGTATTGTTATAGAGCAGACCTAATCATTCCCTGTGTATACAAATGTAAAACATGCAGGGATCCAGCCCCCCTTCAGGTCCCTGAGAGAGCAGCCAAGGAAGTGAGAGAAGGGAAGAAGTCCATTCCAGAAGCACCAAGGGATGAACAAATGTACTGAATGACACTGAAGAGGTACATTGACAAAAATTAAAACAAACATGTACCTGTGTGAAAGAGAGGCTGTGATAGAGTAGCAGAGACACACAAGGTCGTATCTGATGACATGGAGTCTGAGCTTGCTAAACATATAAAGAATATTGCGGACCAGCTTCATGGGCTTTAGTAGCCTGAAATGCAGAGAACTTGCCTACGAATTGGCACATCTAAACAATATCACTGTCCCAGACAACTTGTCAAGAAATGCAAGGGTAAGTCATATTTAACAGATCCATCTATATCTGAATATAGGCATACATTTAAAATTTACAGTACAATATACCTCACCCCCATTCCATGAATTAAACTTTGACCAACCAGCACCATCACCCACTGTCACAGGGCACCTACACCGACTTATCCCAAGGTGGCTCAACTTACTTTATCCCTATGCTCAATTTATTCTGGGATAAGTTGTGCAAAGAGACCAATTTTTTGGGACAAATTATGTTTTTAAAACTGTTATGTTTACATGAATTATGATTATTTCCAGGGATACACAACATCCTGAAATATATGTAGATATCTTTGTTACAAAGAATACCATATTACTGTAGTGAGGCTGAATGTAAAAAATGGCTCAACATACCCCACTCTCCTCTGTGAGAATGACAATGTGACCAAAATCTGTAATGGAATCAATGTATGTTTGTTTCTTAATATGTAAGGTGGCATAAGAGGAAAAAGGGTTTGTGAGTTGTGTGATTACAAAACAATTCAGGTTAATGCACCTGATCTTTCTTCATAATAATTCACCTGTCTGACACTTGTGCCCGTTATAAACTCAGCATTTTGCCATCATCTCAGCCAATATTGAATGAAGGGTATACTACAATGAGTGATAGACATGAGATTATGTTAAGTGAACACGTGGATTATAAAAGAAGACTTGTCAGTCAACAACACATACATTTAACATATTTAAAGGCTATATCATGAAGCTATATATGTGTCAATGTTTCATATAAAAACAACCTTGACAAAGACGTAGGCTTACGTGGTCTTGCAGTTCTAAGTGTGATAGTCTTGTATTTATTACAGTCCTCTCATTTTGGTTTTGCTTTTCTCCTGCATGTGTATTGAACATACAATTGACAAAGCATTGGCTCTCTAATGTAGTTTTGTGTTATTTAATTTATTCCAGTATCATTCTTTAAACATGTGCTACCTTTATTTGTTTCTCTGTTGTTTTTATGTAGTTTTATTTTTCTCAAACTACCATGACGTACTTGTATCCGTAATATATCCCAGAAATCTGTAGAAGGATAGGAGATTCTCATGAGGGAATGGGAACATAGATTTCTCATAAAATTCTGACTCCGATGATGTCCTCATACGCCAAGCATTTAAATGTTGAATAAGGGATTTAAGTGGTAACTTTGTTCTCATTCTTTTTTTCCAGTATTAATGACATGTTTGTCATTCCCCTTGGTGAAAAGCCACAGTAAAAAAGTAATTTGTTAGTTACTGTCAAACCATCTCATGCTTATTCTACTACAATTAACATATTTGTCTTATGTGCAAATAGCCATCCTGTATCATAAGTGTGTCGTTCTGTAACAAAAAATTATTGAATTAAAATGACATTTAAACACGTGTCAGCTGAGTCATTCATTATTTCTGTTTTGTCTCGTAATCTATTGTGTGGTTCAAAGACTGAGACTCTTCCTTGATGCTTTCATTAACCTATTTAATCCCATTGGTCTCAATAGTGACCGTAAAAAACATTTCCAGTTATAAGGCTCTAAAAATGTTACTGAATGATGTATCAATGCATTTCCAGCAAATATTGAACTAATAAAGGGTCTCAATGAAAGATGTGCAGTGTCACATGTTTAGTGTAAATTGTCACATGACCAGAGCTGTTTACTTCCTGGTTGCACCACAAGAAGAGGATGGCTGCATCAAAGCTCCCAAACAAAAGGTTAGTAAAGTATGTTAACATAAAGTTAGGACAAAGATTTTTGGTACACATCATCTTTAAGGTGTCTAGTATTGATATATGCATTTGCAATTACTCAACTTTGTTCAGTGTGGTCATAGAATGTGTAAACATGTTGACGGCAACAATAGTGACCGGCGGGATAACACAGTGTGTCTAGGTATACACATAGTTATACACATACATAGTTCTTGTTTTACCTAACTTTCTACTCTGTTCTTTCTTTTAGTTTCACTTTGAGTCAAGTTCTGGATATGTTGGATCTAGGTGACTGCCCAGACAAGGCATGCAACATTGCAGTTATCCCTCAAAATGAGAAAGATGCTGTCCTGAGTGATTGTGATAGCGATGGGTCAGATATGGACTATGGACAGGCCATTTGCCAGCCAGGCTGTTGAATGCATATGCTGAACCTATGCAAACAGATCATGACAGGAACAACGTTATCAGTGACGATGACCTACCCCTACCCCTCTAGAAACTCCTGGTACCTTCATTAATTGCACACATCTCAGCAAATACATAATTCCACATATAGTATCTTATTATTAGAGGGTGTCACGAGAATTTTTTATCCCAATGATAATAACTGACAATTATTTAAACTTTGACCAATCCCCGAGGTTTGTAAGACCCTGGGTTTAATAATAATTAGGTAAAGACTTCTGCAAAAGGTTGGTTTCTTTATTCACGAGAACGTTCTGAAGTCCATAATACCAGGACATGTAATTTTATAACTCTCCCCCCCTACCTACTTACACGCACATACCGACACACAAAATAGTAGGGGGATTACACACACATACAGAAACACAAACAGTAGGTGGGATGTGTCTTTCCCCACAGTTCTCATTCCTGTTTTTAACCAGGGCAGGGTGACCGGAAACATGACCGAATACAAAGTGTAGCTATTCCCTCCGCAAGGCAATCAAACAAGCTAAGCGTCAGTATAGAGACAAAGTAGAGTCGCAATTAAACGGCTCAGACACAAGAGGTATGTGGCAGGGTCTACAGTCAATCACGGATTACAAAAAGAAAACCAGCCCCGTCGCGGATCAGGATGTCTTGCTCCCAGACATACTAAACAACTTCTTTGCTCGCTTTGAGGACAGTGCCACTGATACAGTGCAACTGATACGGCCCGCTACCAAAATCTGCGGACTCTCCTTCACTGCAGCCGACGTGAGTAAAACATTTAAACGTGTTAACCCTCGTAAGGCTGCAGGCCCAGACGGCATCCCCAGCCGCGTCCTCAGAGCATGCGCAGACCAGCTGGCTGGTGTGTTTACGGACATATTCAATCAATCCTTATCCCAGTCTGCTCTTCCCACATGCTTCAAGAGGGCCACCATTGTTGCTGTTCCCAAGAAAGCTAAGGTAACTGAGCTAAACGACTACCGCCCCGTAGCACTCACTTCCGCCATCATGAAGTGCTTTGAGAGACTAGTCAAGGACCATATCACCTCCACCCTACCCTACCTGACACCCTAGATCCACTCCAATTTGCTTACCGCCCCAATAGGTCCACAGACAACGCAATCGCAACCACACTGCACACTGCCCTAACCCATCTGGACAAGAGGAATACCTATGTGAGAATGCTGTTCATCGACTACAGCTCAGCATTTAACACAATAGTACCCTCCAAACTCGTCATCAAGCTTGAGACCCTGGGTCTCGACCCCGCCCTGTGCAACTGGGTACTGGACTTCCTGACGGGCCGCCCCCAGGTGGTGAGGGTAGGTAACAACATCTCCACCCCGCTGATCCTCAACACTGGGGCCCCACAAGGGTGCGTTCTGAGCCCTCTCCTGTACTCCATGTTCACCCACGACTGCGTGGCCCTGCACGCCTTCAACTTAATCATCAAGTTTGCGACACTACAGTGGTAGGCTTGATTACCAACAACGACGAGACGGCCTACAGGGAGGAGGTGAGGGCCCTCGAAGTGTGGTGTCAGAAAAATAACCTCACACTCAACGTCAACAAAACAAAGGAGATGATCGTGGACTTCAGGAAACAGCAGAGGGAGCACCCCCCTATCCACATCGACGGGACAGTAGTCTAACGGTTCTCGTGGGCTGAAGGAAGAGTGGACCAAGGTGCAGCGTTTAAAGTGTTCATGATTTAATCCAAAAAACGAAATCGAACAAAAACAACAAACAGGAGAACGAAAGCGAAACAGTTCTGTCTGGTGCAGACACAAAACAGAAAACAACTACCCACAAACCACAGGTGGGAAAAGGCTACCTAAGTATGGTTCTCAATCAGAGACAACGATAGACAGCTGCCTCTGATTGAGAACCACACCCGGCCAAACACATAGAAATAGAAAACATAGAACAAAAACATGCCCACCCCAACTCACGCCCTGACCAAACCAAAATAGAGACATAAAAAGGATCTCTAAGGTCAGGGTGTGACAGTACCCCCCCCCAAAGGTGCGGACTCCGGCCGCAAAACCTAAACCTATAGGGGAGGGTCTGGGTGGGCATCTATCCGCGGTGGCGGCTCTGGTGCGGGACGTGGACCCCGCTCCAGCTTAAGCTTGGCCCACACGAGGGTCCCCGCTCCAGAGGCGGGGACCCTCGCCGCCGACCCCGGACTGGGGACCCTCGCAGCGGGCCCCGGACAGGAGGGCGACGCTGGCGGCTCCGGACAGGAGGGCGACGCTGGCGGCTCCGGACAGGAGGGAGACTCTGGCGGCTCCGGACAGGAGGGAGACTCTGGCGGCTCCGGACAGGAGGGCGACTCTGGCGGCTCCGGACAGGAGGGAGACTCTGGCGGCTCCGGACAGGTTGCAGGCACAGGACTCACCAGGCTGTGGAGACCTACTGGAGGCCTGGTCCGTGGAGGAGGCACAGGATAGACCGGGCTGTGGGGGAGCACTGGAGATCTGGTGCGTAGCCTTGGCACCACACTTCCAGGCTGAATGCCCACTCTAGCCCGGCACGTACGAGGAGCTGGAACAGGCCGCACTGGGTCCTCCTGACGAACTGGGGAAACCCTGCCTAGAGCCGGCGCAGGACTCACCGGGCTGTGGAGGCGCACTGGAGGTCTGCCGCGCCAAGCTGGCACAAGACGTGCAGGGCTGGGGAGGCACACAGGAGGCCTGGTGCGTGGGGCTGGCACAGTCTTCACCAGACGGCTAACACGCACCTCAGGACGAGTATGGAGAGCTGACATCAAATCGAGGACACGCTCCGTCGGGCGGATGTCGTGCCTCATGCACCAACACAGCAACTCTCTCATTACTCTCTCCTCCAATCTCCCCATCAACTCCTTCACTGTCTCTGCTTCGCTCCCTTCACTCACCTCCAATTTCACCCCGACTGGTTCTGGTTCCATCATCGGCTCCCTACGGTAAGCACGGGGAGTTGGCTCAGGTCTGAATCCTGACTCTGCCACACTCCCCGTGTGCCCCACCCCAAAGCATTTTGGGGGCTGCCTCTCGTGTCTGCTTCGTTGCCGTGACTCCTGGTAGCAAAGTTGTTCCTCCCTCGCTACTTCAGCCTGTTTCCATGGCAGGGTCTTGTCCCCTGCCATCACCTCCTCCCATGTCCACGATGTCCTCCACTCACTTTTCTCCCGGGCCCAGGATCCCTGCTCCTCCTGGCCACGCTGCTTGGTCCTTTGGTGGCGGGATCTTCTGTTATGTCCGTCGTTAGAAGGAGACAAAGGCGCAGCGTGGTAAGCGTACATCTTTCTTTATTAAGATGAACACCAACAAAACAACAAAAGAATAAACAAATGTGAAGTTCTGCAGGGCTAGACAGCAACTGTGAAAAAACAAGATCCCACAAACTAGGGTGGAAAACAGGCTGCCTAAGTATGATTCCCAATCAGAGTCAACGATAGACAGCTGCCTCTGATTGGGAACCATACCCAGCCAACAAAGAAATAGAAAACTAGAATGCCCACCCAAATCACACCCTGACCTAACCAAATAGAGAAATAAAAAGGCTCTCTAAGGTCAGGGCGTGACAAGTGCCTAGACCTGTATCCTGGAGGGAAAATATCAGGCCACTGAGACCTGTGTACTTTCATGGTTTACTTAATACAATTGAAAAAGAAAAAGAGAGCCCCACACCCTAGGAGTTCAGATGCAATAATTTTATATGCACAGTTTCTACAAACAAGCTGTACAAACAAGCTTTCTACAAACACTGCGGGTCACTAATTTATATACTTTAAAGGATTTACTTAACACCATGTCTTCTTTCCACCTGAAATATGGGATGGGTCTCAAGAGAAAATGCTATGTGGTCTCAACACTAGACAGGGGCTTTGTCCCAAATGGCACCCTACTCCCTACACAGTGCACTACTTTTGGCCAGTGCCCTGTTGTCCCTGGTCAAAAGCAGTAAACTATACGGGGAATAGGGTGCCATTTGGGACGCAAGCAGGGATAGTGCTGGTCCTGACATTCGGCTGCCTACAGGGAGCTGACTAAGCAGAATGTCATTGTTCCACCAAGTGTGTGAGGACATTAGAGCAGTCCCCGACAGAAATATATATTGGTCCACCAAAAGTTGTCTGTTCTTTCGACCAATTGATCGGTCAACATTTTTAAATTTGTATTTTTCCATATATAGACATACCCTACGTGTTTTAATAAAATCAACTATACGCATTGAGCTTACGGTTTGATGAAATAAGACAAATGCCTCAAGGGGGGGGGGGGGGGGGGTCTGTTTGAGAACCGGATGCTACCCTACGCCCCGGGAGTGGTGCAGATGCAGGCTATCCCTGAGGACGCCATCCCTGATGACACAGTGGACGAGGATACAGAGGACCCTGACAAACGCATGTCCAGTAAGACACGCCTCCTCTAACCCATCACATCCTCTGAACCATCTCATTGACCTTCCCTGTAAATACTCTCTGTTGCAGTTATATCACTCAGAGTGTTCCATTTCATTTGTATTTTTTTTGCCAGGATAGTAAACTCCACTGTTTTCCAGTGAGACCTCGGCTCCATTCATATTGTATCAGCGGCTGTATTTTCCATATTCAATCATATTGGATCCCATTTTGGATCCAATTTTGGATCCTATTGCCAGCAGCAGCATCTGAATGGTGACTTCCTGTCTCGTTTCAGTCAGTGCTTCAGACAAGAGGATAGCCTCCGATGAGGAGTTCTCTGACTCGGAGGACAAGGGACAGGGAGGAATGAGGAACGTGGCCGATAACAAAAAAGGAACGAAGCAGCCCCGGGTAGAGGAAGACAAAGAGCGAGAGGAGATGTAAGTTGGTGAGTATTCAGAACTTGGTTATCCTGAGTACAAACCTTGCAAGAGCACTGAGTTCAATGTGATAATAGAAAAGCACCTAGCAATATTTCATCCAAGTGGTGATAGCTTGATGTAATGCAGCTTGTGATGTAGCTTCCTAATGTATGTGTATATTTGTGCTGTTAGAGGTGAAAGAGGAGAAAGCAAAGGAAACAAGCACTGAGAAAACTGACACAAAGGTAAGAGTGACTGTGTTATCCATGCTAGTCTCTGCTATATTCACTTGTCAGGACTACACTTATAGTTGTAACATGCATTTATGATTTATTAGAGGTTGTCACAAATCTATTCAGACCTGACAGTGTCTTATGGAGGTGAAATGGCACTCATTTTTCCATCTGTTCTTTCTAGTGTGAAGAATGAGCAGACTAGTAGTGCCTGATTCAGCCACATGGTATCACTGTGATCTCTCCATGGACAGTCCAGAGTGTGGCAGTCAGGGCAGCTCATCTCAGCTGATTCTACTCCCTCATGTCAGACTCCATAACTGAAGCATTATATTTATTGTCATTGATCTGTATCAAAGATCATTTCTTATATTGACAAGATGGTTGAGGGACCACTCTAGCAATGGAAATGCATGTCCTCAAAGATGGAAGGCAGGCAAGATCAGGTGGGACCATTCTAGCAATTTTATGAGAGGGCAGATACGCATGTGAACAACAGACAACTCTGATATAAAGTTGTTTTTTAAAAGTTGCCGAAATGCCACGTGCGTCCACTTATGTCAGTGCATTCGTAACAACCTAACCATTACACACCTTCTATATCTGTCACGATCGTGTGGAGAGACGGACCAAGGCGCAGCGGGATATGAATACATCTTCTTTTTATTTATGAAGATGAACACGAAACGAAACACTTACACAAACTATACAAAACAACAAACGATCGTGAAGCTAAATAACGTAGTGCACACACACAGGCTACAAACGTTAAACATAGACAATTACCCACAAACATCTAAAGCCTATGGCTACCTTAAATATGGCTCCCAATCAGAGACAACAATAACCAGCTGTCTCTGATTGAGAACCAAATCAGGCAACCATAGACTCTCCTAAACACCTACACTCAACCATAGACAATACTAGACACATACACTCCACACAAACCCATACACTAAAACCAACACCCCCTTTACCATAATAAACACCCAAAACACAAACATACCCCATGTCACACCCTGACCTAACTAAAATAATAAAGAAAACAAAGAATACTAAGGCCAGGGCGTGACAATATCAGGGATCATCGACTAGATTTAGCAGTGGGCCAAATGTTTTTTTCTTGAGCAGATGGTCATAGGGCCGGAACATAATTATAAATAATTTGTAGACTACAAATTGACCACAAGAAGCCCAAAAATATTTTTTTTTACGAAAACATAATCATTTCTAATCTTGCTTACATTTGTACATGATCATGTGTCTATTGTCTATCCATGGGAATTCTTGGGAACAGATTTTTATCAGAGCTTTTATCCGTAAACTGCATAGTGGACCCAGTTATAGCGTTCTCTTTCTTTTCATCAATTTTTATCTTCATGTTTGATAAACACACCCCGTTAAAGCGACTTAGGCTAAAAAAATCGAACTAATTCTTAGTTCTCCTGTGATTTGAAAATCCTTTTCCTGCAAAAGAATCAAGCATGGGCCTTGTGAGGAAAACTGGTGAAACAGCTGATTGGCTGCTGTTATAAATAAATGGACTGTCACGTTCTGACCTTAGTTCCTTTTTAATGGCTTTATTTTAGTTGGTCAGGGTGTGAGTTGGGGTGGGTATTCTATGTTGTTTTTCTATGTTTTGTTCTGTTGTTATATTTCTATGTGTTTGGCCTAGTACTGTTCTCAATCAGAGGCAGGTGTCAGTCGTTGTCTCTGATTGGGAGCCATATTTAGGTAGCCTGTTTTCTATTGTGTTTTGTGGGTGGTTGTTTCCTGTTTCAGTGTTTGCACCATACGGGACTGTTTCGGTTGTTTGTTTGTTTGTGTTTTGTTATTTTTTGTTCTGTGTTCATTTTGATTTATTAAAAATCTATTATGGACACTTACCACGCTGCACATTGGTCTGATCCTTGCTACTCCTCTTCAGACGAAGAGGAAATCCGTTACATGGACCGAAGGAATAAAAAAGGCAAAATCTAGGTATTTTCTTGATGCTATGACAGAGTCTGCTGGTGATCCCTCTAAATTCTGGAACACTGTTAACTCACTTAAACGAGGAAACTCCTTGACTTCCCTGCCGAAGCAAATTACATCGGAATCTGGGATCATCAGTGACCGAACTGAAATTTGTGATGTTTTTAAACTGTACGTGTTGTAAATTATATTACTAATGCCCTAGATAATAGAAAGTACTGTGCCGCCTTGTTCATAGATTTGTCTAAAGATTTTGACACTGTAGACCATGCGATACTTTTGGGTAAGATGTCGTTAATAGGACTGGGATCGGATGCCTGTCGTTGGTTTCATGACTATCTAAAGGATAGAAGTCAGGCTGTAAAAGTCGACGGCTTCCAGTCGGAGCCATTGGAGTTGGTTAAAGGGGTCCAACAAGGTTCTATACTCGGTCCATTACTGTTTACTCTCTACATAAACAATATCGGTGATGAGATAAGAAAGTGTAAATTTCATTTATATGCTGATGACACTGGCATGTACTCTATCGCTTCAACGGCTGACCAAGCATTATCACTATTGGAGACAGATTTGAAGATATTACAAGGGTCTTTATTACAGCTGAAACATGTTTTAAATGCAAAGAAAACACATTTTATGATTTTTAATAGATTCAAAAAGTTGGTTGAAAATACACTTGCACGTACGAGCTTAGATGGCTCTCGAATTAATCAGGTCTCTGCATATAAATACTTAGGGATATGGTTGGATGATAAACTGTCTTTTAAAATGCATGTTGATGAACTTTGTAAACGGCTAAAAATCAAGCTAGGCTTCCTCTATAGAAACAGGACATGTTTGTCCTCTACAAATAGAAGACAAATTGTGCAAGGTTATATCTTTGTTGAAATAAAGGTATAATCATTTCCCAAATTAAAATCACTTGGAGCTGACTTATTGTTTTTACAGTCATGTCCAACAATAAAAAATAAAAAAAGTGTTTTTGGTTTTTTTATTGCTCAGAAAACTTGGGGGGGGGGGCAAATAAAACCCGCTGGCCGCCAGTTGGGGAACCCTGTTCTATTTGATCAAATAAATCTCACGTAGCAAATTAGAAATTACATTTTATGTTGACTAATTTCTACACTTTCTCATTGACCTCCATACAACAACGCCTAAATTCGTGGTCTTATTTTCATGGACAGATTTTAGGCAAAAAAAAACACTACCTTCGCCTCATCCTCTCTATATGTCCTAGTTGTACGTTGTTGTGAAGATTTAGTTTCCTTTGTGTACTGTAACAGTTGATTTCTAGGATTCACAAAAACAACCTGGATTTGCTGTGCTTCCCTTTGGTACTCCTTGAATGCACTTATAGTGTGACGTGCTTTATCTTCTGAATGAAATATCCACCTTTTAATTAATGAAATGTTTTTAGAGAAGATTATGTGGGTGTTCCCGTAATTGAACCTACTATCATTTCATATTTGTTGAAAATGGGATATTTTGCATTTGCCAATTAAAACCTTTGTATACTAACGTTAATTCTTAGTGTGAATGTATGAATTGGAGTAGTTAGAAATCAGTTAAAGTATGTGCTAAATATGCTAAATCCACCATGATCATGTAAATGATTTATACCCATTGAGTCTTGAAGAATATACATTTTAAATGCCATGAGTTTAGGTCAAATGTAACCAACCCTATCATAATCCAATATATAAGGTTGTTTTACTCTATTATTTGTAAACAATGTACTGTATTTGCAAATATGCATAATGTACTATGTCAAATCTAAGATACAAAACCTACTAGAGATTTTTGTGGTTGATGCATTACATGGCAGCCACACGATGGCGTTATAACAAATAATACACAGGCCATTATTTTCATCAACACACACCTACAATTTAAACCGCCATTATTGCTAGCTAATACAACCTTGATCTTCGAGTTGTGTGGACTGTAGACCTGATGAACAGACAAAGTATATTTAGATTTTCAGTCCAGTAACTTACTAGTATTAGTGATTACATGCACCTGCAAGCGGGAAACGAGCGTGTGTGGATTTAAAAACTTGAGGAAGCTGGAGTAGCATGTGCACATGCTTTTTTGTGGCCTACCCATAGCTGTGGGAAGATGTTTTGGGTTGCGGCCTTCCACCCTCGCTTATATGGTGCTCTCACCAGGAATCATAAAGGCGTAGTTCACTGATTTGATTGAAAAAACACGACGACCGGAGTAATAAAGGCCTGTGACCACCAAAAAATGTTGGTAAAAAACAAATATATGGGCATGCTGCAGCACCCTCAGCACCTCTACTTCCTGCAACTATGGGCAACTAGAATTTGTTCTTAACTGACAATTTATGAGGCATGTATAACATGCTCTTCAGTTGTTGCAATTATTGCAATGTAGTATAACATAACTTGATACAGAATGATATATGCTACAATGTTGCAGCTCCCCAACTGATCATTGAGTCATTTGCCAATTTCACTTTACTTGGAACCTGTTGCACAGGCCACTGTGTCACGTTCTGACCATAGTTCTTGTGTGTTGTGCTTGTTTTAGTGTTGGTCAGGACGTGAGCTGGGTGGGCATTCTATGTTGTGTGTCTAGTTTGTCTGTTTCTGTGTTCGGCCTAATATGGTTCTCAATCAGAGGCAGCTGTCAATCGTTGTCCCTGATTGGGAATCATATATAGGTGGCTTGTTTTGTGTTGGGGATTTGTGGGTGGTTGTTTCCTGTCTTTGTGTTTTCTATGCACCAGCTAGGACTGTATCGGTTTGCCACATTTATTATTTTGTATTTGTTAAGTGTTCACGTTTATCGTTCGTATTAAACATGTTGAGCACTGGCTACGCTGCGTGTTGGTCTGATCCCTGTTATACCCCCTCTTCTAGTGAAGAGAGGGAAGGCTGCCGTTACACACTGCCACAGTTTTGACCAAGAAGCCACAATCTTCATGAGGTAGTAGGTAAACTAGGCTAATATGAAATCTTTCCTATTTCTGCAGCAAATGAACAGGAACAGATGCCAAATGACTAGTCAGTTGTGAAATAGGCCTTTCCTTGGAAAGGTTTGCACCCAATGCATCTGACATCAAAATATGTTTTGTGTCTGCAACACCATTCATTGAGTCTCTGAAGCTGAAGAGCATGGTAACAGGTTAATGAACACCTCCTTACAGAATATATGGCCCATATAGGCCCTAAGCTACAATAGAAACTAACATATAACATGTAAACACTGTAGCCGGGCCTTCTACTGCCAGGTGTTAACCCAGCTACTGTAAAATAGGTACATTTTAGTCTCTAAACATGGGCACCTTGGGAACTTTGACTAGGTTACTTGTGAGCTAACCTGGCCGGGAGGGAGCCCTGGCCCTGAAACAAAATCTGTGATAAGCATATTGCATTGTCCAAGTGTAGCTTCAAACCACCGTATTGATGGTTTCTTTTAATGTTTTGGGTGGGTCTGCGATTGATTCATTGTTCAACGTCATTGCAAAGTATTGAGTCTGCAGTGACGGTCTCTTGCTAGAGCAATGAGCTGCTCAATAGAGCTGCACTGAAATTTTTTTAATTTTCAGTTGGCATTGTACCAGTCAGAGAATAACTATTGTTCTACAATCTCACACCAGTCAAAATATAATTAGTGAACGTAGTTAATGTCAGTGACGTAGGCAGCATCTGATGTTGAGGTGGAATTGCACTCTAATAGTGGAACTTGCAATGAACAAAACCTGATCCCTGTGACAAACACATGTACAGTGCATTCTGAAAGTATTCAGACCCCTTGACTTATTTCACATTTTGTTACATTACAGCCTTATTCTAAAAATGATTAAGTTGTTTTTCCCCCCCTCAAATCTACAGACTATACCCCATAATGACAATACAAAAACAGGTTTAGACATTTACATAAGTATTCAGACCCTTTACTTTGCTGAAGCACCTTCGGCAACGATTACAGCCGTGAGTCTTCTTGGGTATGACGTTAATAAGTTTGGCACACGTATTTGGGGAGCTTCTCCCATTCTTCTCTGCAGAGCCTCTCAAGCTCTGTCAGGTTGGATGGGGAGCGTCGCTGCACAGCTATTTTCAGGTTTCTCAAGAGATGTTTGATCGGTTTTCAGTCCGGTGCCACATTTCCTCCAGAAGTGACGCTTGGCATTCAGGCCAAAGAGTTTAATCTTGGTTTCATCAGACCAGAGAATCTTGTCTGATTGGTGGAGTCCTGCAGAGATGGTTATCCTTCTGGAAAGTTCTCCCATCTCCACAGAGGAACTCTGGAGCTCTGTCACTCCCTGACCAAGGCCCTTCTCCCCCGATTGCTCAGTTTGGCTGGGCGGACAGTTCTAGGTAAAGTCTTGGTGGTTCCAAACTTCTTCCATTTAAGAATTTTGGAGGAAACTGTGTTCTTCAATGCTGCATGATTTTTTTGCTAGCCTTCCCCAGATCTGTGCCTCAACACAAGCCTGTCTCTGAGCTCTACAGACAATTCCTTCAACGTTATTTCTTGGGTTTTACTTTGACATGCACTGTCAACTGTGAGACCTTATATAGACAGGTGTCTGCCTTTCCAAATCATGTCCAATCAATTGTATTTACCACAGGTGGACTCCAATCGTTGTAGAAACAGTTCAAGGATGATCAATGGAAACAGGATGCACCTGAGCTCAATTTCAAGTCTCATAGCAAAGGGTCTGAATACTTACGTAAATTGTGTGTGTAGATTGATGAGGAAAACAATGAATTTAATCCATGTTAGAATAAGGCTGTAACAATCAAGTGTGGAAAAGTCAAGGGGTCTGAATACTCTCCAAAGGCACTGTATTCAGGTCCATACTTGCTTTTAAAGCTTTGAACAAGTTAGACCTAGTTTATGTTAGTTGTAATGTGAGATTAAATATATTTGGCCAAACAATTGAGGAGTCCATGTTGGACTTTTGTAGACGACCGAGGGGCATTGACACTGGCTGTGATCAGCTGTAACAGTATAAATTAAAATCCTAGGCAAAACCATCTTGGTGTTGTTGCTTAAGGCAAGGTGCTTCTGCAAACATACCGTAACATTTGAGTATGTAGAAAAGGCAGTTAACCTGAATACACTACTGTTAACACACTTGTATCCAATGATGACAAGTCTTCACTTAGCTGTTGAAATTACTCAATTTACCACCTCCATCTTTACAGTTAACTGAACAAAAATTGGTTAAATGAAAACACAGATGCTGCACAAATTTTATTCACATTTATTTTTGCTTTTAGTGTGCTCACAGAAAATTAGAACACCTTAAGCAGGAGTTTAATAGCAATTTTTGTAAGCAAAGTTACATTCCATCTCTAAGTCAAATTGGTAAAACCTTCTCCAGTATTTACAAAAGAAAAGAAAGAGACAAGATGCTACACAAACATTGCATCTGATAGAGATTCCTTAATTCGTCAAAGACCACTGAAAAGCATTGTCTGCTGTAATCAAAACATACCACAGTATATAAACAGTAACCATTCCACTTATCACAGCTTGGTTGAGTTCAAAATTGCTTAAAAGGTCTTCCAGGATGAATTTGTTTCCGTTATCTTACAAAAATGAGCGGGTGGAAAAAGAGCTGCAAACTTCATGTGCTTCTTGAGATCAAGATTTCATTTGTACAATAATCACAGTTAAAAACACCCCGCCTATACATACTTACACTTTATTAAGGTCATAAAACCAGCAATAAACAATAAAGCCTATACAACTTGTATTTCTACTGAATCACTGACTGGTACAGCTAATGAGAAGTGAAAAGCTCCTATGATTTCTTTTAAATGACTTCCTAAACCTAACTCTGGGAATTTAATATTTTGTCTCATAGTATAAATGACTTAGTGTTGTAAATCGCATGGTACTCTCGTGGTACACAGATGTTGGTCGTTTCATTCAAATTTTTTAAGATTACTCTTTACATCAGTCTGTGGCACAATTGTGCCACCTTCTATTCCATCCCCTGCCCACCCCAAAATCCCCTTCATTTACAACTCAACTTTTCCCCACCTCCTTCATACCATGGGGATGTCCATACATTGACAAGTTTACATTTTGTATAAAAATGCAAAACCAAAAACATTTAATACTGATGCTAAAAATATATGGCAGAGTGTGGATGTATTCTTTCTGTAGTATTACATTTAAGCCACCCACCTCTGCCCGTTGGAATGGTAGTAACAATGGACCGAGACAGGTTTTGTGGAGGGGGAAGGGAAAACCAAAAAAAGGAAAGCTTTAAAATATCCCTGGTTGTAGACAAGTTCTCCAAAGCCATCAATTGGCACCACTCCAACATACAAACAGGGAAATGTTCTTTGATTATCTTTTTTTCTCCTTTTTAAATTTTAATTTATTCTGTTTTGCTATGAGTTTCCAGCTTTACTCAACAGCAGCTTCTGCAGTAACGGGGGCTTCTGGACTGGATGCAGCCTCTGTTGCAGGTGCAGCCTCCTCCGAGATGGGTGCCTCCTCTGCAGCAGCAGGCTCGGCTGGCTTCTCATCTGCTTTAGGCTCCTCAGTGGCTTGGGCTACCTTGGCCTCCTCAGCGGGGGCTGCTGCTGTTTCCTCAGGCTTGGCCTCTGCAGGGCTAGCTGCTTCCTTAGCCTCCTCCTCAGCAGCAGCGGGTGCAGCCTCTCCCTCAGCAGACTTGGCCTCCTCACCCTCTGCCGTGACCTCTGGGGCCTCGGCTGTCTCAGCCTTGGCCTCCTCAGTGGACACAGCAGCCTCCTCACCCTCTGCCCCATCGCCAGTCTCCTTTTTGGTCTTCCTGAAGGAGAAGCCGCTGAGCTTGAAGGACTTTTTGAATGAGAAGCGCTTCTTCTTCTTTTTGGGGGTCTCGTTGCTGGTTGAAGCCGTGGCTCCCTCCGGCTTGGTGGCCTCACCCTCGGCTGCTGGAGACACAATCTCTGCATTCTCTGTCTTCACCCCATCTACTGCCGCCACTTCTGCCAGTGCAGCCTCCCCTTTTGGAGCCTCCTCAGCTGTTGTGCTGCCATTGGCCTGCACCTCTTTGCCTGCCTCGGCAGCTGCAGGAGAGGCATCCCCATTCACTTTCAAATGGCCATTTTCCTAAAGAGAAATTGAAGTCTTATCATACAAGAAGCAAACGTGGAAATATAACGTGTGGCACGGACCATTGCCACACAGTTACACAAGGGGCAGTAGACACCACAAATTCAACTGAGACCAAAGCATACAGCCTCATCTCAAGTTTTTACCTGTTTAGTATCACTGGGCTTTCAGGCACGCGCGGCGGTAATTACTTTGCGAGTTACGAATTCAACACAATTTTTTTGCGATTCATGATTGAAACATTTTCCCACTAATCACAAGCGAGAATGAGCCGATTCCAGCAATGACGGAGGCAATGTTTCGGGTGTTTCACTAGGGGGCGATGCGCCTCTGCCAGTCTCTCCAATACCGAGGCACCAACGCAAAGCAGCTGCTCATTAAAACAGCAGATGCTCATTAATACACCCGACTACGCAGAGCAAAGTCTAGATGGATATCTCAAAAAACTACACAGAACCTTCAAGCAGTATTTTTTGTTGTTGTTGAAATATCGCGTTCATAAATACCACCCTTTCCAACACTTATTATAAGATCTACAGGACGGGCGCATTATTCGAATATGGCTCCCCTGCCTTCAGTGTCATAGTAACCGTCCCTGCTCTCTACTCGAGCATCTGTAACAAAAGGCGAGGTGATGTTAGCTGACCGTGGCAAGCCATTGTTGGCGTCGTGCATCTCCCCCATTCACTTACCGATAGCATCAAGTTATTACATTTGTGCTCAGTTATAAATATGATTTTGATTCAAAACATAATCGATCCAATTGCCATTTAACAATACATGGCTACCTATGGACCGACCCTACAATGTGATACCAATTCCCAATGTCTCACAATCGGACATTTCAAACAAAGGCTGTAACCCCATTATCGGTGTGGAAATCCCCACATCGCAAATGAGTCAATGAAAACGAGTGTTTAATTTACATTTGTCTCCAAATAATTATCCAAATCAGTTTGTCTTAATATATTTTTTTTAGAAATTACATTTCAACTCAATGATCAAATGTTAGATTAAATAGTACTGATTATATAGAACATGTAGACTTATGAATCAATGTTTTCCCATCGTGGTCGTTTGCTCCAACAGCCCGGCGTGCGTCTCCATAAGTGCCCACAATAACGCAGAGAGAACTTTTACGCAAACCAACGGTATACATATATTTCCTTTAACAAACGCAATTACCTGTCCATTGGTCTTGGTTGGTGAAGCGGCAGCCTCTCCAGGCTTTTCAACCGCGGTTTCGCCATTTGCAGCTGTCTTGGAGAATTGCGCTCCCATGCTTTCGCTCCAACAAAGAAACTCAACAGATCCAAAAAAAAACGAACAAAGACCACTAGCCTCTTTTTTAAACGCAAGCTCTTTGCGAAGGTCCCTCTTTGAAAAGTTTACTGGAGAAGCAATCAAAGTCCAGTCGCAGTGAACAAAATGGGAAAATGTCAGAAGAAAACCTGCCAACTGAAGAGAAGTAATAAAAAATCCCAGATTTGTGGCTTTCGCTGTAGACAGGGTGGAAAATGGAGAAATTTCCCTTGTTGCTAATAAGATGCGGAGTCCAACGCCCAAGTGCACAGATGAATGAGCATTCCGAGCGATGACGGCATCCGCGCTCAGATCCAGCCAATCAGAGTCCTCACACAGAAAGTGGGCAAGGCTTAAAAACGAGTCAAACAATGGATTTTTTTCAGATTGTAACAAATATGAAAAATATTATCTTGTCGCGGCAACAAATTTTACTTTCAAAATCACAAAATAAAAAAAAGTCGACCGAGAATGTAATTTGGGCAATTATGGTGCATACAGAGGTTTGAAATACGTTCTAATCACTCATAACAAAGTCATACCTAATTATTGATTGATAATGATACATTTGTAAGGGTGACATTATTGTTTGTAACAATTTCATCTCAAGTATGTAATGTGAATATGAGGAATCGGCATTTGCGTTAGGTAGAAATTGGTGTTTGGCTTTTTGGCTCAGTGAGCTCGAGCAGGCACCACTTTCAGAACGTGCTCTGAATACAGCCAGATTCACTTGAAACAGACAGTGTTCATAGAAGGTATATTTAGTGGCGGCTGTTTTTCATATTGAAAAAATACTGCTTATGTGAGAATCAAATATTTATAAAAATGCACATTTCAACCCTTTGCCATCTTGTAAGAAATACATTTCAAGTCACAATATGCACCACATTTAAGTTACGTTTATATATTTTTTAATTTAAGATGTTTATTTTTAATAAAGATACCGTCGAATGGATTGCATCATTCGGTGTATTCTACAGTATATAAAACGTCAGTTAGGATATTAATAATGAGCAATTATGGTGCAGGGTTTTCCCCTCAATGCACACCGTGTGTATACACAATAAATTGAACGAATAATATTTTAGTGTCCCGTTATGCCTATCAAATGAAACGAGAGGGAGGGGCGACAGGCTTAAATTAAAGCTATATAAAATGCAATAGCCTTGGCTACTAAATACATGTTTAAAGTCAGGGGGTTCAAAAACGTTGCTGTGGAAATTCTAAAATGTCTTGACAACATGGTCTAACTGTACTTTTCCCTCATTGATTGCAATACTTATTGGCAGTGATATATATGTAGTCTATTGAAATAATCGTATTTGGATTTATTGAACACATTTTCTTTTTTTCTCCTATTGTCTTGTCGCTCGGAATCATCATGTTTCCATGGTAATCTGACTGGCAAAACTGATGTCAAAGCTTCAGGGAGAGGCGAGTAGTAGACTTGCACAAAGCTTTCAGCGCACGGTCAGCGTCTCAGCAGTGTAGTGTCATTCGAACGCGGTATGCAAAACTCCACGGAATCTTGAGGATGGTGAATGAGAGAACTCATTATTGAGCGTACTAGAGCACAAATGGTGGGTGGTGAGTTGTATTTTCGTAAAGTTAGGTCTTCGGATATTTTATTACAGTCAGCGGCCGTGTTCGAGATAATAAAAACGTAATGCATCATGGGTAAATTGTGACTGACTGATGTACAAGTAATAATAGGTAGTTATTTATGATGCAATTTTCTTTGTAGATCTGTCAGTCGGCTATCGCCTGCACTGTCGCCTGCAATGTCGAACAAGCCCAATGAGAAGGACATGATGCGGCGATTCAATTGTCATAAGTGGAGACTGACTGCAATGTAAGGCCAAATCATTCAGGGGATCTACTATGCTGAAGACACCCCTAGTTGACTGATTGCGGAAGTTGCATACTTTTGGCATTATGCACAACTTTTTGGAGGCTAATTTGGAACCCAAGTGGTCACCATTCTGCTTTTCTTCTCTGCTTTTCCAAGACACATTAGCTGGACTGAAATATACTTTTACTGTATTGAAGACCTAGTTCAATATATGTTATCTTGTGAAGTATGTTGGAGATGTTTATTTAGTGAACTTATAAGATAAAGTTAAACCTTGATGTGTTTTTGCCTTACTTTGCAAGCCATATTGGTTTGTGTAAGGATCCAGAAATATTATGCATGATATGATTTATCACTAGTGTGTATGTCTGTCATTTTGTCTTGCATTCATTTTGCAAGTTGCCATATTTCCATTGTGAAGATGTGTGGTAACAAAAGCACAGTAAAGATGACCATCTCCTATTCACACTTCCCTGTCTGGGCATGGTTCTGCAAAATAGTTTGTCCACAGTTTCATAGTTGTGGTGTTACACAAACACACACACACATTCCCCAAGTTGGACAAATAACTTATGGCACTTTGCTTATTTCACTTATCTGAGAGATAGGAATGGTGACAAATGATGGGTGAAGACTTTCTCTTCTCGGGTGACAGGTCAGGGGCAAAGAGCCTTTCAGGGTCAGTGATAAAACTGATAGCCATTCTCTCTCTCCCTGCACATTCCTTTCTCAACAGCTCCCCTTGGAAGAATTCTGCTAAAATATCCTCTGTGTACAACGTAGAACACCAAATAATGCATGCAGAGCAGAATTAGGCCGATACCCGCTAATTATCAAAATCCAGAAAAGAGCCGTTAAATTCTACAACCACCTAAAAGGAAGCGATTCCCAAACCTTCCATAACAAAGCCATCACCTACAGAGAGATTAACCTGGAGAAGAGTCCCATAAGCAAGCTGGTCCTGGGGCTCTGTTCACAAACACAAACACACCCCACAGAGCCCCAGGACAGCAACACAATTAGACCCAACCAAATCATGAGAAAACAAAAAGATAATTACTTGACACATTGGAAATAAATAATTAATTCCTGACCACTGTGACGGACCCAAACTTAAGGAAAGCTTTGACTATGTACAGACTCAGTGAGCATAGCCTTGCTATTGAGAAAGGCCACCGTAGGCAGACCTGGTTCTCAAGAGAAGACAGGCTATGTGCACACTGCCCACAAAATGAGGTGTAAACTGAGCTGCACTTCCTAACCTCCTGCCCAATGTATGACCATATTAGAGACACATATTTCCCTCAGATTACACAGATCCACAAAGAATTAGAAAACAAACCCGATTTTAATAAACTCCCATATCTACTGGGTGAAATACCACAGTGTGCCATCACAGCAGCAAGATTTGTGACCTGTTGCCACAAGAAAAGGTTAACCAGTGAAGAACACCATTGTAAATACAACCCATATTTATACTTATTTATTTTCCCTATTGTACTTTAACCATTTGTACATCGTTAAAACACTGTATATATACCTAATATGACATTTGTAATGTCTTTATTATTTTGGAACTTCTGTGAGTGTAATGTTTACTGTTCATATTTATTGTTTATTTCACTTTTGTATAATATCTACTTCACTTGCTTTGGCAATGTTAACATATGTTTCCCATGCCAATACAGCCCCTTGAATTGAATTGAAAGAGCAGTGTGTTGGGTGAGATGACATATCACAGTAAACACTGTGGCAGCCAATCAGGAGCTACAGCCACTTAGAGTAGTCACTCAGCTACACTCTTGAGCTCTGAGTCTCCCCCTTGTCACTCTCTCAGCTAAATGATGGTTTAACAAGCCCCAGTCGTTTTGGCAGTGGTGGAGAGGGGAGGAGGAGCGAGGGGGGTTCTGCAGAAGGGAGGAAGTGGTCTCCCGAAAGTTTCAGTTACTCACAGCACAGGCTTGTTGACATCTAGTGATTGGCCCTAGGGGGAAGTGAGTGTTCAAAAAGGTACAAGGTTTGCAGTGCAATTGCAGCACCAAAATACAGTCAACTGTACTCTCTTGTATGAGCCTGATAAAGAAATCAAATCAAATTGCATTGGTCACATACACATGGTTAGCAGATGTTATTGCGAGTGTAGCGAAATGCTTATGCTTCTAGATCCGACAATTTAGCAGTATCTAACATGTAATATCTAACAATTCCACAACAAAACCTAATACATACAATCAAATATAGGAATGGGATGAGAATATATAAGTATAAAGTATATGGATGAGCAGTGACAGAGCGGCTAAGATGCAATAGATAGTAAAGAATATATAGTGAAGGATACAGTATACAGTATATACACTACCGTTCAAAAGTTTGGGGTCACTTAGAAATGTCCTTGTTTTTGAAAGAAAAGCATATTTTTTGTCCATTAAATTAACATCAAATTGATCAGAAATACAGTGTAGACATTGTTAATGTTGTAAATGACTATTGTAGCTGGAAATGGCAGATCTTTCATGGAATATCGACATAGGCGTACAGAGGCCCATTATCAGCAACCATCACTCCTGTGTTCCAATGGCACGTTGTGTTAGCTAATCCAAGTTTATCATTTTAAAAGGCTAATTGATCATTAGAAAACCCATTTGCAAGTATGTTAGCACAGCTGAAAACTGTTGTTCTGATTAAAGAAGCATTAAAACTGGTCTTTTTTAGACTAGTTGAGTATCTGGAGCATCAGCACTTGTGGTTTCGATTACAGGCTCAAAATGGCCAGAATCAAATAACCTTCTTCTGAAACTCAGCAATTTAGCAATTGCGCTAATGTTAGTTTGTAACTTCCTTCAAACTACACAGAGACATAAAAATGGTATCCACAAGTTCATCTGGCTCTGGAAAAGTAGATAAAGGGCTTCATTGCCAAAATCCCGAAGTATACCTTTAATATATAGTGATAACAATCTGTAATATCTAGCTTTCTGTTAACAACAGCACCAAAGTATGACCAGAATCACTGAAATTCTCTGAATACAGATCCACACTCTGTCACGCCCTGACCTTAGTTATTTTTTATGTCTCTATTTTGGTTTGGTCAGGGCGTGAGTTTGGGTGGGCATTCTATGTTTTTGTTCTATGTTTTCTGTTTCTATGTGTTTGACCGGGTGTGGTTCTCAATCAGAGGCAGCTGTCTATCGTTGTCTCTGATTGAGAACCATACTTAGGTAGCCTTTTCCCACCTGTGGTTTGTGAGTAGTTGTTTCCTGTTTTGTGTTGTTGCACCTTTCAGGACTGTTTCGATTTTCGTTTCTTACATTCACTTTGTTATTTTGGATTTTCGTGTTCAGTTATAATAAATTAACATGGACACTTACCACGCTGCGTTTTGGTCCGATCTTTCCTGTTCCTCAGATGAAGAAGATCGTTACACACTCTCTTTGTTTTCTTTTTTTACTTCCCTGTTTCTTATTGGTTCTGTCAATGTTGACTTTTTTTCTATTGCCTCATAGGAAAACATTCAATAGCCTTGCTCTGAGCATTTCTTCAGCATTTAGGAATGCAATAATTAATTTGTTTAGGGTCAATGTTGTGTAACGGCACTGAGGGCAGGAGGAAGCAGAGAGGTGAAGGCACTGGGCGATGGAGGGAGAACTGTGAATAGCTGCACACAAAACACCAGGGAGGAGCCTGGTGACCTGACTGAATAGGACAGGGACATGAGGTGAAAGGAACCTCTTTAAAACTCAATCTGCCCAACCGTAAATGTTAGTCCACACAGCTTTTCCACCACCATTACAGGAATCCTATTAGTTGTGCTCATTGTGTCCTCCACTCAACCTCAATGGCTAAACTAATATTTGTCCATGTAGTTGTACCAACAAAAGGTACAGGAACCAGACACCCCAGTGTGCACAAAAGATGTGGAAATATAATACTCCATTTCATAAGCCTGAGTTTTTTTGTGTGAGGTAGAGGAGGAACAGCTTCTGCTGGGCTAGTAATTGCAGGTCTCCACTCCCCTCTGTGGATCTGGACTTGATTCCTGCTCCCGTTGCTTTGTTTCTTCCTCTGCACCACTACCCCACCCCCCTGGGTGCATTGGGGGAATATCTCCTTCTGTTTTGGGTGTGCCTCTGTGCTGACACAGATGGCGATTCAAGCCCCTGCATTTCAAACACCACAGTGTGCTAGCCTAGCTTATCTCTCACAGCGACTCCACACTCCACATGGATGGCTTTTATTTATCCACCAGATCACATTCTGAAACATAAATAGTAAGATATGTGACATTTTTAAAGCCCTGGTTTCTGCCATCTTGTTGAAGCATTTAAGCAGCGGGACTGGGTGTGCATGCAACATGGTTTTACCCTCCCTCTCCACTCCCCTATCCCCTGGGATCCATCACATGCAGGGCCTGGTAACTATCCCCTCAGCCTCTTCACATCTGTGAGTGGGAGCAGCGCAACACCGGAAGGAACACCATTCAATTGTTGTTATGGAAATGCTTCTATTATGCAAGTGAATTACATTTGTGTTTTACTGCAAAGTGTTTTTGGAATTATGTTAATG
Organism: Salvelinus alpinus; assembly: GCF_045679555.1. Classification (NCBI taxonomy): domain Eukaryota; kingdom Metazoa; phylum Chordata; class Actinopteri; order Salmoniformes; family Salmonidae; genus Salvelinus; species Salvelinus alpinus. Next base: position 24,115,795 of record NC_092112.1, read on the forward strand.
TTTTATATTCCCCACAGTGCGACAATGTATGAAATTCACTGGAAAAACAAAGTCCCAGTGCTCCCAAGTGTGACTGAAATGCATAATTGTATTTAGGTGTTTACATATTAATGATCTTGGTAAACATTCAAGTACTCCACAGATATGGCTCTTTTGCAACTTGTGGATAAAATCTTTCAAGCCCTGAACAACAATGAATACGCTCTTGGCATTTTGATTTATTTATCCAAAGAGTTTGACATGGATGATCATGAAATATTATTTTCTAAATTGCATTGTTACAATTTTCATGATTATACACATAATTGGCTATATAGTTATGTTTATGGTAGAGAACAATGTGTTTATGCAAATGCCTGTGCATCTACCAGAGCCAAGATATCCTGTGGCGTGCCACAGGGTTGGATAATTGGACCGTTGTTATTCCTAATCTATATCAATGACCTTGCTGCTGTGTCTTCTACCGTACTTCCCATTTCTCTTTGCTGATGACACCAATTAGATTTTATCACACAAGAATTTTGATTCACTAATTAATGAAGCCAACTCAGGCATTGCCAAATGTTATGAATGGTTCAATATATTGTTTATTGTCATCAATTTGTCATCTCTTAATCTCTGGTTAAATGACTGAAAATAGTGAGTGTGTGTGTGGGCATGGGCAAATGGAAGCAATAGTTACACAATCCCAAGCTGATGTAAAATGTTTCTCATTAGTACAGGAGGAAACAGTCGCTCCCATTCAACCTTAAAGCATTCCATCCACACATCCTTGAAAGAGACCTCATTATTATTCACCTTGAATGCTGAAGCATCTATCAACGGTATCTTTCACAAGCAGCCAGATAGCAGAAGGGATCAGGCTCAGTCAGATCAATTGTGCTTCTCTGATCAGTGATACTAAGATGGCCCTCTCCTATGACTGATGGAGAGTACACCGCCACCCCTTATGGAGAGATACAATTGATTAAAAGCAGGCCCTGGGGTTTGGAGTGGAGAGTGGTGGTGGGGTTGGAAGGGGCAGACTGTTGTTTGTATGGCGGGTCGATAAGACTTTTTGTCTGCGCACATCGCTGCCTCAGCACAGGCTGCAGCTGCAGGAATGCCACCGTCTGACAGATGCACCAGAACAGAACCGTCATGTGTCTGTCTCCCAGAGTAACCGTCCAGTCCGACAGCCGCGGTGGGTGCCAAACTCACTGTTTCAATCTGACCACCGTCCTGTCCGTACCCCCTCTTAGCCCACAGGGAGAAAAGCCACGGCATTGTGTAAGCTTATGATCCCAGTATCTTTGGTATGCCAGTTAGTGCCGATGCCACCCCAACCAGTGTGATTTGTAGATCTAATGAACGAATGGTGGGCATAGAGCTATGTGCACTGAATGATTAGTCATATCGTTAGTCTGTCTGACTGACTTCTTTCCCAGGATAATCACTGCTCTTCCTAGCTAGAATCAGGAAGTAAGGACATGATAATGGCCAGTGGCCATGCTTCAATAGAACATGTGCTGCACATATTGGAGTAGCGTATCTGTCCAATGTGTGACAATACAGAGTTGTCACAACATGATGGCTGGCTGGTTAAAACTTGATCACAGTAAATTATCATGATATACACAATACAGCCTAGACACTTCTGCTTCCCAAATGGCACCCTATCCCCTACATAGTGCAATACTTTTGAGCCCTATGGGCCATGATCAAAGTAGTGCACAATAAAGGGAATAATGTGTAATTTAGGGGACACATATTGTTATTCTTGACCATGGTACTGACTGAGCTGGGCTCCTCCTTCCTGGGTGTGGTGCTCTCCACTCCCCTCAGTCTCCACTCACTGCCCCCCAGCAACCAACGGTCCCCCTGTGGCCTGAAGAGTAAACACCCATGCCCCCCTCTCCTTTGATCCCCTGCCACCTCTCCTTTGATTGTCCCATTGGTCAGATTTGGTATTTGGTATTTTTTTAGGATCCCCATTAGCTGTTGCAAAAGCAGCAGCTACTATTCCTGGGGTCAACACAAAATATGAAACATAAAACAGAATGGCATAATACAGAACATCATTAGACAAGAACAGCTCAAGGACAGAACTATATACATTTTTAAAAAGGCACACGTAGCCTACATATCAATGCATACACACAAACTATCTAGGTCAAATAGGGGAGAGGCGTTGTGCCGCGAGGTGTTGCTTTATCTGTTTTTTGAAACCAGGTTTGGTGTTTATTTTGTTGCTCCCAATTAATGACAAATGTGACAGGTTAAAGGAAATACTAATAGCCTGTTATACATGAAAAAGTATTAGTAAATTCATAGTATGTGAGGATCTTAAAACATCTAAGGTTAAGAAGATCATGCAGTCAGTATTAGTTGATAGATTGATAACATTTATATAATTCTGTTAAAATCCGTCAAGCATACAAAGGGTACGAATTGTGAGAGGAATGTGTAAACGTTATGTTGATTCCTTTATGTTGTCGTGGATAAAAGTGCTAATCTGTGATCTACTAAATGCTCTTAATCTATGAGCCTGAGATCGATTGCTCTGGTCTCCACTCAAGTTCACGGAGAATTCGCGGTCTTTTTCTCATTGCACTAAACGTTCAATGAGTAAACATTCCGTATCACTATCGTGATTCTTTCTACCCTTTTTCAGGTACATTATTGATGATTAAAAAGAGTAATTTAAATGTAATAACTTGATAACATGTCAAGAGTGTTTAAGGTTTGTTTAGTAACATGTTGAGGAAGTTGGTTGGGTTTGCAGAGAGTAAGGTGAGCCGTGCTCGGTTGCAGCTAGCTTCGTACTGCTAGGTACTGCTACGTAGCTGCCATTTTATGTCGATTGTGAATGAACGTGTGCGCTGTTGGTAAGATGTTTTGCGGCGTTATTTGTGTGGTTGTTTTTCAAACACTTTGTTGCCTGTTGATGAATTGTGTTATGGTTTACTGAGTTAAAGCTTTGCTTGACAGTTATATTGAAAACAGTATTTGTTTCAGTGATGTACAGTGTATACTGTTATGATTTGAATAAGCCTTGTACCCTACAAAACCTATCGTTCCTGTAGATCTGTTGTTCTGTAAAATGTGTTATTTATGTACAATGATTGCACTAAACGTTCAATGAGTAAACATTCCGTATCACTATCGTGATTCTTTCTACCCTTTTTCAGGGGTGTAACACAAACACGTGTCTGGGATCTTTGACCTCTGACCTCAGTAAACAGGCCTGCCGCTGCGTGTGTTGCGTGAGATAAGAGGTGGTTTAAAGCAGGAATTTAAGGGGCACAAGAACAGGGACAGAGTACCCAAAAAGTTCTATACCTGCACCATTGACAGCATCTTGACTGGTCGCATCACTGCCTGGTATGGCAACTGCTTGGCATCCGACCGCATTGCGCTACAGAGGGTAGTGCATACTGCCCAGTACATCACTGGGGCCAAGCTCTCTGCCATCCAGGACCTCTATACCAATCGGTGTAAGAGGAAGGCCCTAAAAAATGTCAAAGACTCCAGCCACCCAAGTCATAGACTGTTCTCTCTGCTACTGCATTGCAAGCGGTACCGATGCATGAAGTCTGGAACCAACAGGACCCTGAAGACTGCAAAATAGTTAGTCTGGGTAGCTATTTAACTATCATTAACCCTTTTTGCACTAACTGGTTGGGGTGGCATCGGCACTAACTCTTTTGACTCATCAAATGCTGGTTGGGGTGGCATCGGCACTAACTCTTTTGACTCATCAAATGCGCTGCTGTTACTGTATATTATCTATCCTGTTGCCTAGTCACTTTAACCCTACCTATATGTACATATCTACCTCAATTACCTCTGCAGATCAACTCTGTGCTGGTACCCTGTGTACATAACCAAGTTATTGTTACTCATTGTGTATTTATTCCTTGTGTTATAATTTCTTTTCTATAATTTTTTCTTCTTCTCTGCATTGTTGGGAAGGGCCTGTAAGTACTTCACTGTTAGTCTACATCTGTTGTTTACCAAGCATGTGACAAATAAAAATGTATTTGATTTGACCTTGTAGCCTCCACAAGGCATTCCAGCTTCACTCTCATCAGTTAAATCAGAGATAAATAACCACACCTTTAGGCCATAAGTGGGAGGAGTCTTCTCCAAATGTGATTGATGGATGGATCAATTGGCACATTTTGCACTTGTAACAGCTATTGACAAAAAATGTATTGTGTTTTATTGATGTAAATCCATTGATTGAAAATCACAAAGCAGGAACAAAGTTGGGATGTTTTTGATCAAAAGTGTTTTAAATGCTGCCATATGGGTGAATTATGGAATGAACACAAGTCTCTCTTGATCGATATATTTGTCAAAGTCAATGATGGCAATGGAGATTTGTGTTTTGCATGAATGAGTTGTTCGAGCCAGTGTTTAGATGTATGAATATGTTTACAAGCAAAATACTTTTTGGAACTGCTCAAGTTCTCCCGGGTACTTTAAAGAGGAAGTTCACACATGTTTCCATGTAAACGTATTTTCACTTGTTCAAAATGGGTGAACTTCCCTTTTAAAAGTGCTTTGAATCCCTTCCAATTAGAGAAAGTATCCTTAATTGGCATGATTGTGCCTAGAATAAAAAACATCACTCTTTATCGGAGGAGTAGATTCTATTTAGGCTCAGTGTGTTGGTGATGACACACAGTGAATGATGCTCTCCAGATTCCCTAGGCTCTGGTTGTCTGTGCTCAGACAATGGTGACATAAACTGAACGTTTCCCTTTTTCAACAAAAAATTCCATTGCACAATGCTGATGAATTAAACATGGTTTCAGTGGTTTGCAGTGTCAAGCATTTTGAGTATGAGCCGGTCAATAGTCCAGCTCCAAACAAGATGACTATCAGTTTGCTTTGAATCCAATTGACTTAGTTTTCATACAGAAAATAATTACTGCTTGGTGTAAGCACTTGAGTTGGTTCTCATTTTACTTGTTGCAACCCATTGGAGGCAAAAGTGTGCATGATTTAACATAATTACAGAATTTGAATAACTCTCAATGAGTCGTTCACCATGGGGTGGAGAAACAGAAATGCTTAACCAGTGGAGGCTGCTGAGGGGAGGACGACTCATTATAATGGTCGGAATTTTACATTTTAAATGTATTTATTTCACCTTTATTTAACCAGGTAGGTCAGTTGAGAACAAGTTCTCATTTACAACTGCGACCTGGCCAAGATAAAGCAAAGCAGTGCGACAAAAAACAACAACACAGAGTTACACATGGGATAAACAAAAGTACAGTCAATAACATAATTAAAAAATCTATATACAGTGTGTGCAAATGGAGTAAGGAGGTAAGGCAATAAATAGGCCATAGTAGCGAAGTAATTACAACTTAGCAAATTAACACTGGAGTGATAGATGTGCAGATGATGATGTGCAAGTAGAAATACTGGTGTGCAAAAGAGCAAAAAAGTTAATAAAAACAATATGGGGATGAGGTAGGTAGTTGGATGGGCTATTTACACATGGGCTGTGTACAGCTGCAGCGATTGGTAAGCTGCTCAGATAGCTGATGCTTAAAGTTAGTGAGGGAGATATAAGTCTCCAACTTCAGCGACTTTTGCAATTCGTTCCAATCATTGGCAGCAGAGAACTGGAAGGAAAGGCGGCCAAAGGAAGGAATGGAGTGAATGGAATGGTATCAAACACATGATTTTAGAATGGAATGGTGTTTGATATCATTCCATTCACTCCATTCCAGCCATTACACTCCATTCCAGCCATTATTATGAGACATCCTCCCCTCTTCAGCCTCCACTGTGCTTAACAAAAAATGTATTGCAAATATAATTTAATGATGATGGTGATGTATCAGGGAGTTTGACGATATCTTCCATCTTTTCTGCTTGGCTGGTTCAGAGGCCCAGCCTGCACAGATAGATAGTTACACAAGAGGAGAAAGGAGTTCCTCTTCAACCCTTTATCTCAATTTGGCAGTGCTCATTCCTGTATTTTGAGTGTTTTAAGTCTTACATAAACCACAAAAAGGATTAATTATTAATGGTGATGAATAAATGCACGTTACAGTGCTCTGATGAATTCCACATGTCGGATTTTAGATACATGGTATATATGGTATATCCTATAATGTGTCATTTGGAATTAATCAATTTAGCTGGTAGAAAATGTGCAAAAAGTAAACACCAATCCATGTTCAGAATTTAATGTTTGCTGTTTCTGCTCCTCTAAACAATAAGTTGTGTGACTCAATGTAGCTAATTCCGGATGTCCATTAAACCTTGTTTTTCTGTTTTTGTGGTGTGGTTAGACCTACTAATCTCTCTGGAAACCACAATGTGGCATGGGCATCCCTGTTACTCCTGAAAGCCTGACCCTAAGCAACACTAGGGTCTGGTTGCAATGAGAAACTTTGTCACTTCCTATGTCGATAAGGAAAAAAAACTTTGCCGAGGACTCTCCCAACAGATTACGAGGCAGACATGCCTGAACGTCGCGATTCAAAACCAAAGTTTGCAGGAAAAATCTTTGCAGTGGTTTTAGGTAAGGTAGTTGACACAAACTAGCCACTTGTGAAATGCACTCATGCACCATCTTGCTAGCTACTGTTTTGTATTTTATTAATGTGGATAAAGTAGTGACGTAGGCAAAAAGAGTACATCATTGAAACCAGACCCTAGTCACTGTATTGTTGTTGGGAGAGGTGCTCTGTTCTGGCAGCCAGTCAACTAGCATAACAGTAACCTTGGAGAGAGAGATTGTTTTGGGTGGTGGGGGAGGGAGGCAATTGCCTGGAGAACAGCTTGCGAGCCCCTGCCTGCACTGCCCTGATGCACCTGTTGTTTGTCCAACAGCAGCAATCATGTAAGTAAATAGCCCACAAACCCTCAGTATTGAATATACCAAAGTAAAATAATCCTTATTTGTATAGGGTAACTCCCGGAAGAAAAACATTGGCCAAAAATAGTATTTGGCAAGAAGTCAGATTGTATCTGTGAGTGAAGGCTTAGCAGAGGGTCAATAAAGCCGTTTCATCTACAATATAAAAACTCACTTCATTTCATTTGTTAGGTTAGCATAGAAAAGCAACATCAATCACCTGTCAAATTGTAATCAGTGAGCAGGTAATCGGGCATGCTCAAGACAACTTAACTGTGGAATTGGCCAGATAATAATAATGTCAAATGCCAGGTAAGGTCTAATTATGGTATGTTTCTGTTGATTAGGCCTGCAAGGCTGTACACCTAATCTCTTCCCTTTAAATCCTAAAACACTAACGTTACACAGGCAGGCACTGCACATCCACGGATATCATCATCAGAACAGAATGGATCGGATCCACTCTGTGTGATCTTCTCTGTCAATTCTATCTCCATAGTATCCAACTAGCTATAGTGAGACTACTATAATGGATTGTTGTGCAGCTGCACTTCCTATGAAATGCAAAGAAATCCAAAGCATCTATCGTTTTATGTAACTGGGCACACCACGTAATTTCAACGTGGATAATTGAGTAATATTTGGTTGTGGCGTTGATCATTAAGATTACAACCTATATTCACGAACAGCCAAAAGTTAGCAACATTTTCTGTGTTATTACTATGCTTTCAACCATCTAGGAGCACAACCAAATTCCAATTCCTATACGTGCTATCTTGAACATGTACACTTTATATGATTACATAACAACAGCAACCATGGATGTATTACTCATTTTAATATTAGCTTGTAAGATAGCCTTCATTTTAGGCTATTTACTGTATTACAAAAAAATACTTGCTGAGATAGTTGTATGATTAAGACATGAATCTACTGTGAATCTACAGTCACTGTTATACTGTGCCCCATAGAGACAGTCCCCTTAAAAGATGTCATTCATGTTCTTTGACAGATTAATGGTACAATCCTCTGGGGCCTTTCGGTAGAAACAGATGAAATCTGGATTTGGAAAATAAAATTAGAGCAAATGGATTGGTTTGGGATAATACTGTAGGCCTACAGTTGACTGACTAGCATGTGCGTTTGGCTAATGTGAGTGTGGGCTGGGGCATGCTTCAGCTTCATCATTCAGATCAGATCAGTCCTATACCGTTCACCCTGCTGCTATCACACAGATCATCCCAGATTACCACTGTAATTAGTTCATCTCAAGACAGGATCAGTCCTTAAACCTGTAGAAAGAGATAAAGACCCAGAGCCAGGAGTTGTATCAGTTTGCTGTACTATAGGATTCCATTATTGAATGTATTGTAGCCAGTGAAGAGCTTAAAGTAGAAATCTGAAGAGACAGTTTATAGAAGCCACTTTGGAAAGGTAAACAGTGCTTTGTAGACTATCAAACCAGTTGTTTCCAGTGGATTTACTGCTGTTATCGCAGATAGATTAACACAGAGCAGCCTAGCTGACAGTAGCCAGCTTATTCTTCATCAGAGTGTCAGGGTTAAGAGCTTGGAGAGCTTCTCTTCTGCTCATTTAACATCTGTTTCTGTTTGGCTGGTCAAGAACCTACTTTATAGGATGTGTTGTCTGCCTAAAACACTCTGGAATCTGTGTTCAGTCTGTCTGTTCAAGGACTCCAGGGTTATACATGATTTTCAGGAGCTAAAAGAGGAGCACCAAGCTCACCCATGGGGTTGTCATGAAAATAGCATCGCAAACATACTTCTCCTCAACGTCCATTCTGCATACGTTAAGTAGTTTACGTTGACTCGGCCCTGATTTGTCAACACAGTCTTAATCTGCCACTGATGTTTTCTTCCGTTTTTCTTCTCTGCTCCTTCATTAGCTGCAGATGTGGTCCTTTATTGGCAGCTAGTTAAGAGAACGTTCTCTCTAATTGGCCCTTAGTAGCCGCTCTGATCTTTCAGCTCATTCAGCGACAGCTTAACCCCTACATACTTCCTCTTGCTCCTTAAATGTGTCCGCTCAAGAGGACACGGCATCAATATTTTGTCCAGTCCTGCATCGTTTATCGACACAATAAGTAACATGATGTCATCGCCCACCGTAGCTGATAATAGATGACCATTGTCTCTGAGTGATGACTCATCTTGAGCTGATGGCAGATATGAAAAACAACGTATTCCTTAGCCTCTACTACATTGTGATTACTAATACAGTTGTAGGATTATTTGATGAGGAATATTATTATTGACTGCATTCACGGTAAATGCTGCATATATTGGCTCAATCGGAAATTACCTTTACATTTCTATTGCGAGATCTGTAATGCTTCAGCGTTACAGATTGAATAGAGCCCTAAATCACTGTTGCGTGTAGTTCTAAAATATGGTGAATCAGGGGTCTATTCATGACGTCTTGCAATGGAAACCGTTTACCGTTTAGGAACCAAATGGAAGCAAACAGAGCAAATGGAGCAAAACAGGGAATGACCTACCTGAATTTGTCCAATAGAAACTCTTGTTTTTTCTGCTAAATGTTTTCCGTTTGGAGTCAACAGTTTCTGTTGAAAAACGTTTGCAACAGAATCGGCGTAATGAATACACCCCAGTTGTTTGGAATTGTAGCGGTATTGTTTATCTACCTGGCAACAACTTTGCTCTATTATCATTGGTCAGATGTTTTCTAATTGTTGGGAGAGAACAGGAAGTAGTTTTAAGTTGATTCACATAGCTGGACCAGAACTACGAGTTAGTTCTAAAATGGCGTCCCTTGAGAGGGCCAGAACAAGATGTATGTCAGGAGAAGTGCAGTATTATCATAAGGATACGTATACTTGGAATACGGAAGAGGAATGGAGGAAAAAAAGAGAGGCAGAGGTGGTCGAAGAGAGACAGGGAGGAAGAGGGTGAGCTTGAATCGGTTAAAAATGACGGAGAAAGGGGAGATGGTTTGTTAAAGAAGAATGGTAGAAAGTGTAAGCAGAGTGAGCTGTATGCCGGATCGAAGACAGGAGGAGACATGGAAGTGAGTGAGGGCGAATTGTCTGATGGGGTAGGTGTGGTGAAGTTCTCGGAGCCCGAGGCTTGCATCGAGGGTCAGGATAAAGATGAGTCTGTGCCGGTAGAAGTGACATTTTTTGGGCTGATCCAATTGTGGTTTCATGGTGGGTGAAAGCAGAGTTGGGTGCTGTGAAATCAGTGAAAGTAACCAGAAGTGGTCTGGTGATAATTGTTTATGTTTCTGCTGGTCAGAGGGAGCAGGCGTACGCGTTAAACGAATGGGGACAAGAGATGTGAATTGTTTTGCTCTCAAGAAAAGGGCACTATGGAAAGGAGTGATTACTGGGGTAGCAGTAAATGTAAAAGTTGTTCAACTGTAGGGGAAGATTCCCGGTGTTTGGTGCGATGCAGACAGGGAGGTGTGAGTGGTGAAACAGAAGAGTTGTTGTCTGTTCTTTTGAGTTTTGATGTTGAGTCTTTGCCGGACAAAGTGATGTAAGGATATACAGTGCCTTCGGAAAGTATTCAGACCGCTTTTCCCAAATTGTTTTACGTTACAGCCTCGTCAATCTACACACAATACCCCATAATGACAAAGCAAAACAGTATAAAAAAAAAACGGAAATATTACATTTACATAAGTATTCAGACCCTTTACTCAGGACTTTGTTGAAGCACCTTTGGCAGCGATTACCACCTGAAGTCTTCTTGGGTATAACACTACAAACTTTGCACACCTGTATTTGGGGAGTTTCTCCCATCTTTCTCTGCAGATCCTCTCAAGCTCTGTCAAGTTAGATGGGGAGCGTCGCTGCACAGCTATTTTCAGGTCTCTCCAGAGATGTTCGATTGGGTTCAAGTCTGGACTCCAGCTGGGCCACTAAAGGACATTCAGAGACTTGTCCCGAAGCCACTCCTGCGCTGGAGCAGGTTTTCATCAAGGATCTCTCTGTACATTGCTCCATTCATCTTTCCCTCGATCCTGACTAGTCTCCCAGTCCCGAATGCTGAATACATCCCCAGAGCATGATGCTGCCACCTCCATGCTTCACCAAAAGGATAGTGCCAGATTTCCTCCGGATGTGACACTTGGCATTCAGGCTAAAGAATTCAATCTTGATTTCATCAGACCAGAGAACCTTGTTTCTCATGGTCTGAGAGTCCTTTAGCTGCCTTTTGGCAAACTCCAAGCGGGCTGTCATGTGCCTTTTACTGAGGAGTGGCTTCCGTCTGGCCACTCTACCCTAAAGGCCTGATTGGTGGAGTGCTGCAGAGATGGTTGTCCTTCTGGAAGGTTTTCCCATCTCCACAACGGAACTCTGGAGCTCTGTCAGATTGACCATCGGGTTCATGGTCACCTCCCTGACCAAGGCCCTTCTTCCCCGATTGCTCAGTTTGGCCGGGTGGCCACCTCTAGGAAGAGTCTTGGTGGTTCCACACGTCTTCCATTTAAGAATGATGGAGGCCACTGTGTTCTTTTGGACCTTCAATGCTGCAGACATTTTTTGGTACTCTTCCCCATATCTGTGCCTCAACATAATCCTGCCTCGGACAATTCCTTCAACCTCATGGCTTAGGGGACCTTACATGTGTGTGCCTTTCCAAGTCATGTCCAAACTATTGAATTTGAAAATAAAGGAGAGCCTCACACTAGGAGCTCAGATGCAAAAATTTAATTACAAACGTTTCCACAGCCAAGCTGTCTTCATCAGGGTATGATCACAAACACTGCGGGATGACTCGTTTATATAGTGTCAAAAGACACACAGGTGTCTGTAATCCTGGCCAAGAGTGGCCTAATATCATTGGTTAATTCTCAAATATTAAAATGACATACAAAGAACAGCATACAAAAAACAAATGGGTAGCATACGATCATAGATTCATTTTAGACTACACAGGCTTACAAACAATTACAATGGCAAAGTCACAATAATCACAAGAATGGCTTCAGATCAAAGTCAACATTGAGACCGAAGGGAGCAAGGGTCTTTAAGTTAAAGATCCAGACAGCCTCTCGTTTTAACAATAAATTATCAAGGTCACCCCCTCTCCTAGGGGGTGAAACTATTGAATTTACCACAGGTGGACTGCAGATGTTCAAGTTGTAGAACCATCTCAAGGATGATCAATGGAAACAGGATGCACTTCAGCTCAATTTCAAGTCTCATAGCAAACAGTCTGAATACTTATGTAAATAAGGTATTTCTGTTTTGTATTTTTTTATACATTTGCAAACATTTGCGCTGACGGATAGCTCTGCCGTGCTATGTGTTATTTCTTACATTATTAGCCCAGGAAATGTTTTGTGTTATAACATACAGCCGGGAAGAACTTTTGGATATCAGAGCGGTGGTAACTCACCAGCATTACCAGCATTACAACCAAGAATATGACTTTCCCAAATCAGATCCTTTGTTTGTACCCCCCAGGGCAATTCAACTGATTCCAGAGGCTGTTCCAAAACACAGCCGGCGGAAAAGGCCCACTCAGGAGGCGCGCATACCACCCACCGCTTCCGAGTATACTACTTGCTAATGTTCAGTCTCTGGATAATAAAGTTGACGAGCTCAGGGCAAGGATTTTCTTCCGGAGAGATATCAGGGATTATAACATACTCTGTTTCATAGAAACATGGCTCTCTCGGGATATACAGTACCCTCTGAGTCCGTTATGCCAGTTGGGTTCTCATTTCATCGCGCAGACAGAAAAAATATCTCTCTGGGAAGAAGAAGGGCGGGGGTGTTTGTTTCATGATTAACTACTCATGGTGTGATTGTGATAACATAAAGGAATTCAAGTCCTTTTGTTCACCCGACCTAGAATACCTCACAATCAAATGCAGACCGTAGAGAATTCCCTTCAGTTATAGTCACAGCCGTGTATATTCCCCCTCAATCCGATACCACTATGGCCCTCAAAGACCTTCACTGGACTTGATGCAAACTGGAAACCACATATCATGAGGCCGCATTTATTGTAGCTGGGGATTTTAACAAAGATCTTTGAGAAAAAAGTTATCGAAGTTCTATCAACACATTGACTGTAGTACTCGCGCTGCTAAAACACTTGACCATTGCTACTCCAACTACCCGGATGCCTACAACGCCCTCCCCCCCTCCCTTCGGCAAATCTGATCACGACGCCATTTTGCTCCTCCCTTCCTATAGGCAGACACTCAAAAAGGAAGTACCCGTGCTCAGGACTATTCAACACTGGTCTGACCAATCGGAATCCATGCTTCAAGATTGTTTTGATCACGAAGACTGGGATACAGCATGTTCCGGGTAGCCTCCAAGAAGAACATAGACGAATACACTGATACAGTGACTGAATTTGTCAGAAAGTGTATAGGAGATGTTGTAACAACTGTGACTTTTAAAACCTACCCTAACCAGAAACCGTGGATAGATGGCAGCATTCGCGCAAAACTGAAAGTGCGAACCATTGAATTTAACCATGGAAAGGTAACTGGGAATATGGCCAAATACGAACAGTGTAGTTAATCCCTCCGTAAGGCAATAAAACAGGCAACACGTTAGTATAGAGACAAAGTGGAGTCGCAATTCAATGGCTCAGACACGAAACGTATGTGGTGGGGTCTACAGACAATCACGGACTACAAAGGGAAAACCAGCCACTTGCTTCTGGACAAGCTAAACACCTTCTTCGCCCACTTTGAGGATAACACAGTGCCACCGACGCGGCCCTCTACCAAGGACTGTGGGATCTCCTTCTCTGTGGCCGGCTCTGTGGCCACACAATTAAGTGTGTTAACCCTCGCAAGGCAGCCGGCCCAGACGGCATCCATAGCCGCGTCCTCAGAGCATGTTCATACCAGCTGGTTGGAGTGTTTATGGACAATCTCTTCCTATCCCAGTCTGTTGTCCACACATGCTTCAAGATGTCCACCATTATTTCTGTACCCAAGAAAGCAATGGTAACTGAACTAAATGACTGTCGCCCATTTGCACTTAATTCTGTCATCATGAAGTGCTTTGAGAGACTAGTCAAGGATCATATCACCTCTACCTTACCTAACTCCTTGACCCACTTCAATTTGCTTACCGCCCCAATACATCCACAGCGATGCAATCGCCATCGCACTGCACACTGCCCTATCCCATCTGGACAAAAGGAATACCTATGTAAGAATGCTGTTCATTAACTATAGCTCAGCATTCAACACCATAGTACCCTCCAAGCTCATCATTAAGCTCGAGGCCCTGGGTCTGAACCCCGCCCTGTGCAACTTGGTCCTGGACTTCCTGACGGGCCGCCCCCCAGGTGGTGAAGGTAGGAAACAACACCTCCACTTCGCTGATCCTCAACACTGGGGCCCCACAAGCATGCGTGCTCAGTCCCCTCCTGTACTTCCTGTTCACCCATGACTGCGTGGCCACGCACGACTCTAACTCAATCAAGTTTGCAGACCATCACTAGCATCACTAGCCATCACTAGCACATTAGAGGGTGCTGCCCTATATACAGTTGAAGTCGGAAGTTTACATACACCTTAGCCAAATACATTTAAACTCAGTTTTTCACAATTCCTGACATTTAATCCTCGTAAAAATTCCCTGTCGTAGGTCAGTTAGGATCACCACTTTATTTTAAGAATGTGAAATGTCAGAATAATAGTAGAGAAATTATTTATTTCAGCTTTAATTTCTTTCATCACATTCCCAGAGGGTCAGAAGTTTACATACACTCAATTAGTATTTGGTAGCATTGCCTTTAAATTGTTTAACTTGGGTCAAACGTTTCGGGTAGCCTTCCACAAGCTTCCCACAATAAGTTGGGTAAATTTTGGCCCATTCCTCCTGACAGAGCTGTGCCTCAACATAGGATAGAATACCATAGTACCCTCCAAGCTCATCATTAAGCTCGAGGCCCTGGGTCTGAACCCCGCCCTGTGCAACTTGGTCCTGGACTTCCTGACGGGCCGCCCCCCAGGTGGTGAAGGTAGGAAACAACACCTCCACTTCGCTGATCCTCAACACTGGGGCCCCACAAGCATGCGTGCTCAGTCCCCTCCTGTACTTCCTGTTCACCCATGACTGCGTGGCCACGCACGACTCTAACTCAATCAAGTTTGCAGACCATCACTAGCATCACTAGCCATCACTAGCACATTAGAGGCTGCTGCCCTATATACAGTTGAAGTCGGAAGTTTACATACACCTTAGCCAAATACATTTAAACTCAGTTTTTCACAATTCCTGACATTTAATCCTCGTAAAAATTCCCTGTCGTAGGTCAGTTAGGATCACCACTTTATTTTAAGAATGTGAAATGTCAGAATAATAGTAGAGAAATTATTTATTTCAGCTTTAATTTCTTTCATCACATTCCCAGAGGGTCAGAAGTTTACATACACTCAATTAGTATTTGGTAGCATTGCCTTTAAATTGTTTAACTTGGGTCAAACGTTTCGGGTAGCCTTCCACAAGCTTCCCACAATAAGTTGGGTAAATTTTGGCCCATTCCTCCTGACAGAGCTGTGCCTCAACATAGGATAGAATACCATAGTACCCTCCAAGCTCATCATTAAGCTCGAGGCCCTGGGTCTGAACCCCGCCCTGTGCAACTTGGTCCTGGACTTCCTGACGGGCCGCCCCCCAGGTGGTGAAGGTAGGAAACAACACCTCCACTTCGCTGATCCTCAACACTGGGGCCCCACAAGCATGCGTGCTCAGTCCCCTCCTGTACTTCCTGTTCACCCATGACTGCGTGGCCACGCACGACTCTAACTCAATCAAGTTTGCAGACCATCACTAGCATCACTAGCCATCACTAGCACATTAGAGGCTGCTGCCCTATATACAGTTGAAGTCGGAAGTTTACATACACCTTAGCCAAATACATTTAAACTCAGTTTTTCACAATTCCTGACATTTAATCCTCGTAAAAATTCCCTGTCGTAGGTCAGTTAGGATCACCACTTTATTTTAAGAATGTGAAATGTCAGAATAATAGTAGAGAAATTATTTATTTCAGCTTTAATTTCTTTCATCACATTCCCAGAGGGTCAGAAGTTTACATACACTCAATTAGTATTTGGTAGCATTGCCTTTAAATTGTTTAACTTGGGTCAAACGTTTCGGGTAGCCTTCCACAAGCTTCCCACAATAAGTTGGGTAAATTTTGGCCCATTCCTCCTGACAGAGCTGGTGTAACTGAGTCAGGTTTGTAGGCCTCCTTGCTCGCACACGCTTTTTCAGTTCTGCCCACATATTTTCTATGGGATTGAGGTCAGGGCTTTGTGATGTCCACTCCAATACCTTGACTTTGTTGTCCTTAAGCCATTTTGCCACATCTTTGGAAGTATGCTTAGGGTCATTGTCCATTTGGAAGACCCATTTGCGACCAAGCTTTAACTTCCTGACTGATGTCTTGAGATGTTGCTTCAATATATCCACAAAATGTTCCTTCTTCATGATGCCATCTATTTTGTGAAGTGCACCAGTCCCTCCTGCAGCAAAGCACCCCCAGAACATGATGCTGCCACACCCGTGCTTCATAGTTGGGATGGTGTTCTTCGGCTTGCAAGCCTCCCCCTTTTTCCTCCAAACATGACGATGGTCATTATGGCCAAACAGTTCTATTTTTGTTTCATCAGACCAGAGGACATTTCTCCAACAAGTACGATCTTTGTCCCCATGTGCAGTTGCAAACCGTAGTCTGGCTTTTTTATGGCGGTTTTGGAGCAGTGGCTGCTTCCTTGCTGAGCGGCCTTTCAGGTTATGTAATATAGGACTCGTTTTACTGTGGATATAGATACTTTTGTACCTGTGTCCTCCAGTATCTTCAGACGGTCCTTTTCTGTTGTTCTGGGATTCATTTCCACTTTTCGCACCAAAGTACATTCATCTCTAGGAGACAGAACGCGTCTCCTTCCTGAGCGGTATGACGGCTGTGTGGTCCCATGGTGTTTATACTTGCGTACTATTGTTTGTACAGATGAACGTAGTATGGAAATTGCTCCCATAGATTAACCAGATTTGTGGAGGTCTCCAATTATTTTCTGAGGTCTTGGCTGATTTATTTTGATTTTCCCATGATGTTAAGCAAAGAGGCACTGAGTTTGAAGGTAGGCCTTGAAATACATCCACAGGTACACCTCCAATTGACTCAAATTATGTCAATTAGTCTATCAGAAGCTTCTAAAGCCATGACATAATTTTATGGAATTTTCCAAGCTGTTTAAAGGCACAGTCAACTTAGTGTATGTAAACTCATGACCCACTGGAATTGTGATACAGTGAATTATAAGTGAAATAATCTGTCTGTAAACAGTTGTTGGAAAAATTACTTGTGTCATGCACAAAGTAGATGTCCTAACCGACTTGCCAAAACTATAGTTTGTTGACAAGAAAGTGGTTGAAAAACGAGTTTTAATGACTCCAACCTACGTGTATGTAAACTTACGACTTCAACTGTACATAGACTTGAAATGACTGGCCACTTTAATAATTGGAACACTAGTCACTTTAATAATGTTTACATATTTTCCATTACTCATCTCATATATGTATATTGTATTCTATCCTATTGTACTGTATCTTAGTCTATGCTGCTCAGATAATGCTCTCCAAATATTTATATATTCTTAATTCCATTCCTTTACTTTAGATTGTGTGTATTGTTAGATATTAATCGTTAGATGTTACTGCACTGTTGGAGCAAGAAACACAAGCATTTCGCTACACCCACAATAATATCTGCT
Organism: Salvelinus alpinus; assembly: GCF_045679555.1. Lineage (NCBI taxonomy): Eukaryota > Metazoa > Chordata > Actinopteri > Salmoniformes > Salmonidae > Salvelinus > Salvelinus alpinus. Next base: position 24,133,415 of record NC_092112.1, read on the forward strand.
AAACACGTGTATATGACAAATACAATTTGATTTGATTTCTAAAAACCTGTTTTCGCTTTGTCATTATGGGGTATTGTGTGTAGTTTGATGATCATTTTTAATTTATCAAATTCCTTTTAGAATATGGCTGTAACGTAATTTTTTTTGAAAAAGTCAAGGGGTCTGAATTCTTTCCGAATGCACTGTAACTCTTCAAACCTGATTATTAGTATAGGGCTCTGCTCTATTGAAATGTCTATGGCAATGATAATGATAATGATAATGATAATGACGTTGACAAGTGTGAACAGTGTGTTTTTGTAGCCTACTATGTTTTCATGTTTGTTTGTTTTTTTAACCACACCAGACAAAAGTTCCCTAACTGGAAGAATAAAGTTAATTGATTGAAACAGGGCTGACAAATAGCGCTGTAGCAGAAAGCTTGTAGATAGCATAAATAATGGATACAAGATCCAGCAAAGATTAAACATAACTTAAAATTGCAGTAGGCACTGGAGGAAATAAATTACACTTCAGACAAGACTAAAATAATTCCCCGTTATTAGTCTTAGGATCTAAGGATTGCTTTATATTACACGTTTTGACAGTGGGAAGGATACAAACACCAAAGCATTGATGGACAACAGAAGATGCCTGTATCAATCTGCTGAACTAGAACACAGGATAAAGTCTGAAAGATAGTTACTAATTCAAAATTGCTTCTTCTTTAAAGCAGGATGTCTGACACTGAATCTCCTCCAGCATCTCAATGGTTTTGTTATATTTCAGTCTTCAGTGATGTATATAAAGTGTAATATTGGGATTCAAATTCAAAATGGAATATATTTCAACTCTATATCTGACATGGTACAGGTGTCTTCTTTTTTTGTGAGGTGTATACTTTATATGTTACATTTGTTTCAAAGTAGATTTGTGTAAGACTACCAAGAAACACTCTGTGTGACCCTGATTCAGCCCACTGCAGTAAAAGGTTATTAATCAAAAGCAGTTTTATCTCGACATGAAAGCCTGCTCTCGTACACTCAAGCACCACCAGTCATTATAGTTCACAGAGTGACATCCATCTTGGCTAATATTTGCTGTACTATTTGTTTGTCAATAGATCTTTCACACCTAGTTGCAGTGTTTCACAGAGCATTTGATTGTGTTTGCTTGCCTGTGTTTGTGTTGAGCCTACTTTTCTGTATCTTTGTTTGATTTCTCCCAAACTCTCACTGAGCTTCATGTGGTTGTGGCAGTAGTACAGTCCCTGTGCTGTATTGACCATAAGGGACTGCTGTATTTAACTGAGTGAATGCCAGTTTGGAGGTAACAAACATTTAGCTTGTAATTAGTGACACTATTTGAATGATTCTCACATTAAAACATTTAAAAACATGCACCATTAACATGCCATTTCAACCACTGCTCTACGAAGGTGTATTTCTCATCAGGGTTGGAATTACATGGCACATCTCCCCTGATGACGACATGACAACCAAATGGGCCAACTTGTAGACACAAGGTTGCCATGTAAATAGACACTCTCAGCCTATGACGTCCCCTGTTCTGCTGAATGTTTAGACAGTTATTTTTATCAGCATTGTGAGTGGGGCGATGACACCTCATCCACAGAGTCGTGACACTCTTGAGAGGCTGTTGGCAGACAAACAGAAGTGAACAGAAGGCCACTTCTGCTCTCCTCTCGGTGGAGATGACATGTGGGCCGCAGATGCAGGTCTGTGAGGCCCTGTGGACTGTGACAGCAAGCTGGCGTCTCACCACACAACAAATCAGTGGTGAAGCTATTTCATGTTCCTCACAGGCCATTTGGCACCCATCCCTGTTTAGGACAGGAATAAACAACTTTCATTTTCATTCTCAAACACTGCAGCTGCCCCATACAGTAAGCGTCAATGGACGATGCACAATTACAGCCTCTGGTCAGGTGTAAGCCTATTGTGAGAGAGAGGGGAATTATTGATATATTAGGTATCAATTAAGCTCAATATGGAAGACAACAGCCCTGATAAATGAAGCAGGATATGTGTCTCTGGAGTCTTCTGGAGCTAGTTAGTTGTCTGCTCTGCAGCTGATTGAGCCCTGGATTAATGGAGGGTGTTTAGCTCCCAGTCTTCAGCCTATGGCATGCTAATGTTGTTATCAGTCTGCCTGTGAACAGCCACATCGTCAGCCACAGCTACTGATAGAGACAAATTAAAGCTTGTTTGGACCTTTCGTCTGCAGATAAACTAAAGATGGCGTCAGACTGGTTTTGAAGGGGTTATTGACTTTGAAGGGCTATGGGGAGTGGTGATGGGGAAGTTCACAGATGCATGTTTTGCTTCAGAACTAGATATAGGCTTAAGCTCCAGTGTCTAGGATAGGTCCCTCTAAAATTATTGTTTTATTTAACTAGGCAATTCAGTTCAGAACAAATTCTTATTTTCATTGACAGCTTAGGAACAGTGGGTTAACTGCCTTGTACAAGGGAAGAACGACAGATTTTTACCTTGTCAGTTTAGAGATTTGATCTTGCAACCTTTGGGTTATTAGTCCAATGCTCTAACCACTAGGCTACCTGCCACCCCCAATTCTCAGGTGGCATAAAAACTAGGGAACTCGTCTCTGGCATTTATTATGGTCGTAGATAAGAAATTATACCGTGAAACAGACTGATCGCATTATATTCTGTCTCGCTTGTAATTCACTTTGATGGATGGAAGGAAATTCTTAATTATATGATACACATGAACCGTTACCCTTGCCTGGGTTTAATCCCCTGGCTGGAGTTATACTGCGCTGCCTGGCCTGCCACTATGGCTGGGTTCGGTGCCTCATGCTTTACAGATCCGTGTGCTCATTGAATTGGCTGGGATTAAAGGGTTGATCACAATTGGGCTGTGTTTCCCCAGACAGTACCTCACAGACCTCTTGTACTCCATCACAGGCTAATTGTGAGCCGTTTAGACTGGATCAGATGGCTCACTTGTATGATTCCTTTACGATGTGGAATGCGAACAGTCCCCCATGCTATAGGGTATATATACATACAGTGTATGTAGCCTGGAATGCCGGATGTGCATTGTTGGGGTCTTTTGAAAGGTCTTCTAAGGTCCATGAATGTTATGTTCCCAAGCCCCCTACATATTGTATCTGACAGCCAACTAATTGCTCTGGGTTGAGCTTTCATGGAAAGAATGGCAAGGCCATGGCCTGCATGGAATTTCTCGGGGAATAAAGAAATCAGTCGACATGGAAACAGTGTCATATGGGGTAAGCATAAGAAAATCTAACACAATAAGAAAATCTGCAAATGATAGGCCCTAACAAAACTATGTTTTGGCTGTCCACATATTTTAAAAAGTATCTCAGTCATTTATGTCTGGGTCAAATTGGATGTGAACTTTTTTCCACCTTTTTACCATTAAGGAAATACGATGAACCCCCCCCTGAAGAAAAAAAAGAATCACCTTTTGTGTCAGGTGCACGGAGGTGTTTTCTGTGGGGATTTTGTTGTGCTGCTCTTTGCCCGTTGAGAATAAAAGGTCTCCAGGTGTATGCAGTGATAGCACACTCCCTGGTTACACAATCATCCTTTTGTATGGGGAATTCAGTTACAAGTGACAACACTGTTGGCGGAGGGTCTAAACATCTCTAGGTTGTGCGTCAGCAACACAGTATTTGGAGAAGAGAAAAGGCTCATTTAAAACTGCAGGGACCGTTATAGGCGATCCCGCCCTCTCCTTTCAACCAGAATCCCCATGAAAGCGTAAATAGGAAACGTACATCTCTCTGCACTTCATTTCTAGTAGGAAATAGAACAGTCGTCAATGTGATATTTCTAATGGTCAATGGGTTTTTGTGGTCAAAGGAAAAACTATGAGCATACAATGGCATGATCTGTTGCCAGAAACACTTTTTAATTCCATATTGCTTTCAACTTTGTAGTGCGGTTTTTACTGTGTTAGTTCTGCTGAAAACAATCATTGAACATTTCAACGTTTTCCCTAGAGTTGTGGGTAATCCATGCTGATGCACGTGTTCTTGTCTCTCTGTGTTGCGTTTCGAGTCCTCAACAAGTCCTCAACAATGCAGACCACAGATACAAGATATAAGATAGGCCTATGTAATATTTGTTTACTCTTTTCAAAATGATCTAAGGTAGAGTGATGTGCTGTTGGAGACATTTTTATTGATATTGGACATATTTCTATGGTCTAGCCTATATAAACCAGCAGTTTCTTAATTTTGAGTGGGCTAACACTTAAATACATATTCGCAATCAGCTGTCTTGCAATAAAAGTTCTTCAGAAAATAATCAAGCTGTTCTGAACTAGGCATGAAACACTGGTTACTAAGTAACTTAGAAATATACACTATATATACAAACGTATGTGGACAACCCTACAAATTAATTATTTCAGCCACACCTGTTGCTGACAGGTGTCGAGCATACAGCCATGCAATCTCCATAGACAAACATTGGCAGTAGAATGGCCCGTACTGAAGAGCTCAGTGACCTTCAACATGGCACTTTCATAGCATACCAACTTTACAACAATTCAGTTCGTAAACTTTCTGCCCTGCTAGAGATGCCCGGGTCAACTGTAAGTGCTGTTATTGTGAAGTGGAAACGTCAAGGAGAATAGTCAGCCGCACTACTCAGCCGCAAAGTGGTAGGCCGTACAAGCTCACAGAACGGGACCGCTAGGGGCCGAAGCGTGTAGCACTTAAAAATGGTCTGTCCTCGGTTGCAACACTCACTACTGAGTTCCAAACTGCCTCTGGAAGCAACATCAGCACAAAAACTGTTCGTCGGGAGCTTCATGAAATGGGTTTCCATGGCCGAGCAGCCGTACACAAGCCTAAGATCATAATGCGCAATGCCAAGCGTTGGCTGGAGTGGTGTAAAGCTCGCCGCCATTGGACTCTGGATCAGTGGAAACGCGTTCTCTGGATTGAAGAATCGCGCTTCACCATCTGGCAGTCCGATGGATGAATCTTGGTTTGGTGGATGTCAGGAAAACGCAACCTGGCCAAATAGAGACAACTGTTAAGTTTGGTGGAGGATAAATAATGGTCTGGGGCTGTTTTTCATGGTTCGGTCTAAGCCCCTTAGTTTCAGTGAAGGGAAATCTTAACGCTACAGCATACAATTACATTCTAGACGATGCTCTGCTTCCAACTTTGTGGCAACAGTTTGGGGAAGACCCTTTCCTGTTTCAGCATGACAATGCCCCTGGGCACAAAGCGAGGTCCATACAGAAATGGTTTGTCAAGATCAGTGTGGAAGCACTTGACTGGACTGCACAGAGCCCTGACTTCAACCCCATCGAACACGTTTAGGATGAATTGGAACACCGAATGCGAGCCAGACCTAATCACCCAACATCAGTGCCCGACCTCACTAATGCTCTTGTGGCTGGATGGAAGAAAATCCCCGCAGCAATGTTCCAACATCTACTGGAAAGCCTTTCCAGAAGAGTGGAGGCTGTTATAGCAGCAAAGGGGGGACCAACTCCATATTCATGTCCGTGATTTTGGAATGAGATGTTCGACAAGCAGGTGTCCACATACTTTTGGTCATGTAGTGTAAGTAGATATTTTAGATAACTCGCTCTGGATAAGAGCGTCTGCTAAATGACTTAAATGTAAATGTAAATAACTTTGATTTTGGTCCTGTTTGCTTGAGTGAAAGAATGAAACAATGTTTCCACGGTAAAGGTATTTCTGGAAACCAATTTAGTCCTTATGTAAGTATTTTATAAAAGCCTCCTCACTGGGCAAAAACTGGTTCAATCAATGTGGTCACCCCCCCCCCTCCAAATCAATGTGATGACGTTGGTAAACTTTTTGGATTTGCAAAAAGTCATCAGTGTAAGGACATTTTGTCTTATTTCTCCCAACTTTTAACCTAAATCCAATGACAGGGAAATTTTGGGATGATTTCATGTTGAATTCACACATTAGTTGACAACTCAACCAAATGTTAATCAAAACTAGACGTTGAACTGACGTCGTTGACCAGTGGGTCATCACCAAGTACGGCAACCATATCTCATTCACTGTGCCTTTTTGAATTCTGAAGTAATTGTAGGCTACTCTTATAATTGATTAATAAGTGCATGTTGTCCAAAATGTCTGATTCTTACACAGCACATTGTGTGGTCACTGAGATTCATGTTAGAAAAATAGGACTGATCAATGTTATTTTTTGAGACACTGGCTTCTTCCCTGTTTGCTAGCTACACTGTTTGCTGTATCAAAGCTTTTATTTGTCTGTCATTTGCATTTAATGCAAGTGCTGAACCTTACTACACTGGTGTATAATAAATATGCAAAACAAGCGTCAGATGTACGCAAAACATTTACCAAATCTATTTCTGAGGGACTTGTGTCAAGACTACCAATGTTGTTTGTGACGTAGTGCAATCAGCACGCAGTGAGCTGTGACAAATCACACAGTTGAATCAGTATTAAGCTGCTGAAAATGCCAAGTCAGGAGCTTGGAGGAATAATACATGATGCTGTGTTATTCCTTGTTCTTTGACTTTAAAGTGTTTGCTATTGAATAAGTTACTCAATTAGCCTTAGCTTCATAGTTGTGAATCAGCATGATGAGAGAGAGTCCTTCCCCGGTTTCGCCCCCACCCTTTTAGTGCCAGCCTCCCATCTGCGTTTTCTTTGGGACAGGGACACTCTCAAAAGTAGTGGATGCCACTAGGCCTATTCACTGACTTTAGGCTGCCTATTTTTGTGTTGCTCTCTTTGGTTTGCTAGTAAAAAATGAAGTTCATTGTTGCAAGTTTTCCGCACGTCAAAGATTGACCGAGGTTGAATGACTGTGGTGCTGAGGGCTTTGGGAGACCCTCGGGGAGACTATTGAATGTCAGAATGTCAGAAAATGCCCAAACAACTAGGCTTGTTGAAACTTCAAGTGAAATATTAGCTTCAGATATTTTCTTATAAAGCAAATGAAGCAAATCATTAAACAGGTCATTTTGGATTCTCTGAGTCTTCCTCTGGAAAGTTCGCAGTTAGTCAAAATAATTTAGAATTTTGCCCTAAAAGAGAGTATTAACAGAGGCTATTCAGCCGAGGCTATTCAGGTCTTTTGGACGTATTTTTCCCACAAAATGTGACTTAACCTTAATGGATGTTTAAAACCCTGATGTGCCCGGATGATGTTATCAGACACTGTTCTTTTAATAACATAATATTTCACATAGTAATCTAGGCCTATAGAGACAAACACCTCCCTGTGTACTGTATACTGTCAAGTGATAAAAGTAGCCGTGCTGAAGCTAGATTAGACAGATGGATATTTTCACTCTGAAACAAACATCATATGGATACTCACAAACATACACAAAGACATTACTAATCCATTCAGAACACGATGTGGGAAATCACATCGAAGGCCATGAAAAACTATGTTGGAGAGAGAGAGACTGCATAACAGTATTAGGGAGTATTTACTGTGACACAACGAGGCGATTTAAGGATTTGTTATGATGGCCCTTGTGGCCCTCTTTCAATTTGGTAAGTTGTCATGTCCTGTTGCTGACAGACTCAACACTCAGAAAACCTGCCATTCTCTAAAGGAGAAAGTGAAGGAATGTTAAATAAATATCACTAAGAATGGCATCTTTTCCCTATGATAACCCTTAAATATTGTCACGACTTCGGCCGAAGTCGGCTCCTCTCCTTGTTCGTGCAACGTTCGGCGGTCGACGTCACCGGCTTTCTAGCCATCGCCGCTCCATTTTTCATGTATCCATTTGTTTTGTCTTGTTCCCTGCACACCTGGTTTTCATTCCCCAATCAATCTACATGTATTTATTCCTCTGTTCCCCATCATGTCTTTGTGTAAGATTGTTTGTGTTACGTGTATTTTGTCTATTGGTGTTTTTGTTATGCGCCAGACATTTGTCTATGTTCCGTGTTTTGGGCACGTTGTTTGTGCTTTTAAAATTTTACCGGAATAAAGTGTGCGCCTGTTCACTTCACTCTGCTCTCCTGCACCTGACTTCGCCTCCTGTACACATCCAGTGACAAATATGAACTATATCTATGCAGTTAAGATGTGCAGAACCACCTGTTTGCTTTTGCAGAGCTTCTGCCATTCATATGCCTTGTACTGGACCTGAACACATACAAGGCACATTTTCCTAAATGTGTATGATTTTGCTCCCCTGTGCATTTAAAAATTAATAATGTTATTTTAAAAACTATCCAAAACTACTCTCAGAATGTATTTGTTTGGACTTTGTTATGGATATCTAATTCCATAGGAGTATTTTAAAGAAAATTATGAATTCATGTTGTATATTTTAATGGATCTCTTATCATGTGTATATACAGTGCCTTCGGAAAGTATTCAGACCCTTGACTTTTTCCACATTTTGTTACATTACAGCCTTATTCTAAAATTAATTTAAAAAACATTTTTCTTCATCAATCTACACGCAATACCCCATAATGACAAAGCAAACAAGGCTTTAGACATGCTTGCTCATTTATAAAAAATAACAACTGAAATATCACATGTACATAAGTATTCAAACCCTTTACTCAGTACTTTGTTGAAGCACCTTTGGCAGCGATTACAGCATTGAGTCTTCTTGGGTATGACGCTACAAGCTTAGCACATCTGTATTTGGGGAGTTTCTCCCATTCTTCCTTGCAGATCCTCTCAAGCTCTGTCAGGTTGGATGGAGAGTGTCGCTGCACAGCTATTTTCACGTCTCTCCAGAGATGTTCGATCAGGTTCAAGTCCGGGCTCTGGCTGGGCCAATCAAGGATGTTCAGAGACTTGTCCTGATGCCACTCCTGCGTTGTCTTGACTGTGTGCTTAGGGTCGTTGTCCTGTTGGAAGGTGAACCTTCGTCCCACTGTCAAGTGTGGGACCTTATATAGACAGGTGAGAGCCTTTCCAAATTATGTCCATTCAATTGAATTTACCACAGGTGGACACCAATCAAGTTGTAGAAACATCTCAAGAATGATCAATGGAAACAGGATGCACCTGAACAATTTGTTTTGTCTCATAGCAAAGAGTGTGAATACAATCTACACATAATACCCCATAATGACAAAGCGAAAACCTGTTTAGATTGCTGAGGATTTTATTTAAATTAATCTATTTTAGAATAAGGCTGTAATGTAACAAAATGTGGAAAATTCAAGGGGTCTGAATACTTTCCAAAGGCACTGTGTCTTTTAGGGGAAACACAAATCTATTTGTCCCTTAGTAAAGCAGAAATATTGAATAATATTGAATAACCTCAGGCTTAACTTTCAAGATCTGAAAAATGTCCACAGAGCAGTAATCAAATGTAATGCTGATAGTAACCCCCACAAACATTTAACTGCTTTAGCAGTACCCCTGCTCTCCACTCTCCACTTCAGCCACCACACCCCCACACCCGTCCTCCCCGAACATCCTCTTTCACTCCCTCCTGTATACCGCCACCCTTCCTCCAGCCCCCCCAACGACTTCTGCACACCTCAGTCACCGCCTGCCGCTGCTCTGGAGAATCCCCCTGACCTAGATTCAGAGCAGAGTTTACTATGTGCTCTAGTCTGGGCTGTTTTCACTCCGCTGCCAGCTTCAAAGCCACAGGGTGCTCGCACATCAGCGCTCTGACCCACATCTCCATGGCAACAACTCCACAATGCTCCAGTGATGCACTGGTGGCTGGCGAAGGGACAGAAGGAAGGGGAGGGAAGGTGAGGGATCGTCCTGACCTTCCAAGTGGCAAATGGTGGGCTGCTCCCCTCCCATATTGATGTTGCCTCCACCCTCCCTCCCCATCACTCTCTCTCTCTCTCCGTCTCTCATTCAGGCTCCTCCATTTTTTGTTGGGGAATAATTAAAAGCACATATGCAGATGGATGTAATTCCAATATGGCGGATGGGTGACCTAAAATTATGGTGGTGGGCTGTTGAACAGGGAGAGAGTCTCTCTGGCCTATTCTGAGGTGGACACTGAGAGCAGTGATAGTGATAGACTCAGCAGTGATAGTGTTAGACCCAGCCTCTCTCTTGTCCATTTCTCTTTTAAGCCATGCGGATAGCGCCTGCTGCTCCTCCCCTCCCATGCCATATGCTCCCACAATTCACTGCCAGCCATGTTTGCTGTTTTTTTCCCTCTCTCTTTTTTTCACCCCACGTGTTGAGTTGCACTGTCAGTGGTCACTGTGTTGTCTCCATCTTGAAAATTTGCACACTCACAACAACACCACTCATTACCAGAACAAAGCAAAATCTAGATTTTTTAAATCAAATTCATCTTTAAAAACCTCTAGAGTTGATGTCCGCGCCCCCGCTGAAATCTAATTAGCATAAGCTAGTCAGTTTAATGTAGAGATATCCTGTTTTTTGCATTGGATGGGTCTCAATCCACCGCATCCTCCGATGTCGCACTTCCACATCTGCAGTGAAAGATGAAAGAGCTCTTGTTCCATGTAGTGAATCTGTTATTCAATGTGTTTGTATGGGCTAATAGCAGTAAAGCCAAATAACATGTTTTATCCATTTATTTATTTATACTTCAAGGGGTCTTAACATTCAAACTCAAATAGCAAAATGATCCTTGGTATGACCTTAAAACAATTCCCCTCCTCCCCAGCTTAGACAGGGCTTATACTCTTATGGGTTAAGAGGGCAATTGTATTTACCCCCTTTTGTGATATACAATCGTTGTACACAATAGACCAAAAGTCATAGTAATGTAGCCATTTTTTACTTGTAAATTCACACAAATTTCTAGCACTGACTGTTAGTGGTATAATATTAGTCACAGGAAAAAAGTACATTGTGTTGGTGCCAAACAAACGGATCGGTAGCTATTTACCAGGAAAGCAATAATCAGTGCTGTAAATGGATGTTTTACTGTTCCAACTGTAGCCGTTTTTCACACAAATGAAAAGGGGCAGTTTGAGCCCAGATCTCATTACAAAGTTGGCCCACGCCACACTCTGCCTCCATCCACCTTGCCAACACAACACAGCCCCCCGGAATTAGAGCGGCCCGACTCTGACTTATCACAATAACGTACTGTCACTTCACATTTACAATGGGTGAAATCTACCCTGCCAACTGCCCTGGCTCGGCTCGGCTCAGATAACAATGGTGACAAACATCACTCTGTCTGTCTGTCTGTCTCCCTGCTGCGGCAGTTTGTAACATGGCAAATGGCAACACCATGGCTGGCAGACTCCCCTCGTCTCCCGGACGGACAGACAAGCAGACCCACCTCCTCCTTTACCTGTTACCAAGGATAAGAATGAAAGCCTTTTCACCGTGTGTATGAAATCAATACAACCAATTTCCTCACTAGCTAGCTATGTTTTCAAACCTATTAGAGTGCAGCACAAGCACACTCTTATTGGTCGCAGATTTGCAGCTATCTGATGTCTGGTTGATCTCTGCAGTTCTTTGGTGTGGAGCAAATCTAGGAAATGTGTCGGTAACAGCAATTTATTATGGGTAACTAATCTGCGAGCATTTACTGCTACCTCAGATAGCAGTAAATGAAACGGTGTGGACAGCAGGATGCTGTCAAAACATTCCTTCACAAATTAAAGCAAGAGAGAACTGTTAATGTGATGGTTAATTCGATACAGTCAGCGTGTGCTAGTTGATAACACAGGCTGGTGAGCTACACAGCTGTCTCCTTCCATCGCTTTTAATGAAGAACATGTGAAATAGAAATCTTGCTCTTGTGACGCTGAATTATTTCCTCTTCGTATACCAGTTCACACCTGTTTTCTCCCCATGTAAACGTTAGTGTGGAAATCACAATGAGACTTTCTGTAAGACTCCTTCACCCTTCCCCCAGGGGTCCATGGTCTGATATTTCATCTCTGCTGCCATTGTTTCCCCACAACTAGATTTTCCAGTCTGTATGCATTATACCACGGCAACCAGTGGAATAGAAAGGTTTCATAACAAAGGGGCCCAAGAAAAATTGATGTATTTAAACATATACATCCCCCAAGATTGAAGGCAAGGGAATGCTTTTAGTTGTGAATTTAGGACTATAGAGAGTTGAAGGCTGCTCCATTTTCAGTAAATCGTCTGAAAGTGATATTGAAGACTTAATTTCACCCCGGGGCTTCAAATGAGCCAGTCTGTGCATATACTGTTATGTGTCAGCCTCACAATCTTTTTCACTCTAGTAAATCTGGGAGTACAGTGAGCTCAGCCTAATCTTATACAATCTTTACATAATAACACTTGCACTCATGCAAGGATATTTTGGAGGTTCTGGATTTGTTATACCAAGTTATTTCAGGTGGCAGCTAGTTCAACATGTACATGTATTTCTATTTCCTTGTTTGTGTGTGTACCTACACGTGTAATACATAGTTTGTAGATATCTGTAATATGTTGGTTTACTGTAAAACTTCAATTAATAGCCTGGGCATTTATTTGCTTAAATCACTGGACACAACAGGTGCTTATTAGAGACAGGCTTCTATTTGAGCCAGGCGTCTATTTCCTTAATGCACACATCTTTTGCTCTTTTCCAGCATTCATTTCCAGCATTTTTATACATTTCTTCATTTCCTGCACTAATGTGTTATCATTTACAATCTGTGTCACATTCATTTTGTCTTAATAGGCCTCTATTTCAGATTTTTTTTCCCTTGACAGAATAATAATTATTCTCCCCTTTGACTGTGCATTGTTAGCCGTTCTTACTTTCACCACTAGAGGGCGACCAGACAATTTCTTGGGGTCTGTTCTCCCGACCTTGTTGACTCTTTATGTGCTTGCCAGTTAGCTAGCAGTGTTCAGCTGTTAGCAGCCAATGGCTAGCAGTTTCTGATTGGCGATAAAAATTGATGATTGCAATAATTTGTTCTAGTCATTACTGAATTATTTAATGTAACAAATCAAACATTAAACCTTGTAATCAATTCATGGTAATTAATGGAAACCTCGTGAACAATTAATTTAGATTGTGCGTTTATTTGAAACAGGCGTTTATCTGCTGAAATGTGTGCCGTTGCCCTGCTATCAAAAGGGACAGGCTGCTATTTGAGACTCTGCGTTTAACTGAAATTTTACGGTATTTCAGTTTGTTGGGAATAGATTGACAATATCGCATATTTGTCAAGAGACACTGAACATTTCAGTTGAAATGCCTGACAAGTGTGCGAAACAAAAGCCATGGATGTCAGCCATTGTTGGCACTTATCAAGTCTATTGATAGTTAGGCACATACACTCATAATGGGATTGTAAAAACAATTCTCAAATTGTTACTCTGTGAAGATATTTTAAATGATTAATTAGCATAAGACAACGTATGATTAACTCATTTCAAAGGTCGACCTTTCAGAATAACACAATCAAACAACAATTATGTAAAATCATGATGATTCGCTTTCATTGATGTTCTTATTCTGTTGTGTTGAGATGAGTCATCAGTTACAGCCTTCTCATTGGAAAGAAGGGGATTACAGGAGGGGCTCATCTAAAAGTCACATTACTAGAGGCTGTGAGGCCCAGACAGACTTGTCTAGTTATTGGAGTCACACTGAAAGGTCACCCCTCAGTGGATATGAGATGTTTGACTTTCTCCCCTCCCCATCGGCACTGACAGACAGTCAGAGTCTCTGGTGACTTTCTGTTGTCGTTGCGGGAGTACAGTAGTTAGACGCTGCACTGCTGGTTGTCATGGATAGCCCATCATGGATCCGTGTTGACAGCAGAGTCATAGCTTTAAACTGACTCTGAACTGTGTGTTTCTGAACACCTATGACTGTGTGTGTTGAGTGGAGTGCAGTGCAGTGCAGTGCAGTAAACATCATAGACCTTTCCTGTAGTCAAATGACCTAGTGGCTTCATGGGTGGAATGTTATTAATATTTTTCATAATTAATCATATTTTCATTTTTTTACACAGAAAATCTGGTGTTTCTATGTCAAATGGTTTTGTTATATTTCAGTCTTCTGTGATGTGTATATACAGTAAAGTGTAATATTGGGATGAAAACATTTCAACTCTATATCTGACATGGTACAGGTGTCTTCTTTTTTTAAAGCCCATAACCATGTTTCAAAGTAGATTTGTTTAAGACTACCAAAGAAACACTCTGTGTGACCCTGATTTAGTCCACTGTAGTAAAAGGTAATTAAGGCAGGTTGTCTCAAAGCTATACGCTAGTTCTCTGATTAGCAAAACAAACGTCAATCTGCCTCTGTGGGAACACTGATAAAGACAGTTCACGAAGAGAAATCCTCTCAGTCAAATAGAAGTGTTCCCTGTGAAGTCATCTAGCTCTGTCAGCCCACACTGAGCTTCTAACTGAAAATCCTGATAGCTGAGAAAGCTGCTGTGAATCTGTCCAAGTTTCATCCTTCTGCGATTCAATCAGGCGCGCAAACACTATGTTGAGTAAAATAAGCTATAGGGTATCTCTTCCACAGTAACTTTACCTGAGCTCTTATTTGCATTGATTTGAAATGGAGGCTAAGAAACGATGTGCTTTTTAAGTAAGAGCTGGAAAACTTTACTTTGACATGGCTGAGTCTTTGACTGCCTTGTGAAACAGTCATGCTGGCATGGATCCTGAGAAATGTCTCTATTCCCTCATTGAGCTCAATTAGAAAGATCTCTCCAGCTAGCCCTGTGACCCTTATTGTAATAACCCCAGCCCCTCCCCTGTGCTCCCATCCAGGCACTGGCTGTGAGGCCTGACATGGTAATATCAGACTGATACGAGAGCTGATTACAGCCTTGCGTTGAACCATTGACTTCTAATTCACAGGGCCATATTTTTCACTTTGGGAGGCAGCTGATACTAGGCCTCAGTTTCCTAGTTCCAAAGCTACTCATCTTCACACCAAAATCCTTGAGCTGAGCTCTGCCTGTCTCTATAGTCGGGAACTCTCCAACCCTACTTATCCAACGGTTCTTGGTCTGCAAGTGCTGCCATTCATTCCCAGGAAAACTCTTGCCTGCGGACCTTTTCCTTGCCCCCATGCCGGTCTTGGTCAAGCTCACAAAAGCTGCTTTGATTGGGGTCCTTCCATGCCAGCCTTGTAGTTCCCCCTGAACAGGTCTAACTAACCTTAGTGCCACTGTCGATGGTGCCCAGAAGACCAAATAATGCCAGGCGGCCAGGAAACTTGTAGGAGCCATTCTGTTACTCTCACCCCTCTTTGTGTTGGTAAAGTTTTCTTTTTTAGGTAGTCAATGTATTGGTGTTAAATGGACCAGTGGCACTGCTCGAATGATCTGGCTTCAATGGACAGAGGAAGTGTATAGATGAGCTCATCGTTTGGTTTGGGCTTTGCCAGAGCTCAGTTCTTTCCATCTGAATGATTTAACTAAATAGGACCGTGTCACCTTGGATTACAGCCAACTGCCACAGAAGGCAGTATTAAAACATTGAACATTGAAGTTATTTTCAGCGTAATTCATGAATTGTTTCTGCATCTGTCTAATTTTTAAAGAAAGCTTGTTATCATGGGTCCTCTGTGGCACAGCTGATAGAGCATGGTGCTTGCAATGCCAGGGTTGTGGGTTCAATTCTCATGGGGGACCAGTATGAAAATGTATGCAATCTCTACTGTAAGTCACTCTGGATAAGAGCAAATAGTCAAATGTAAAACAAAACTTTTAATTAATCAAGCTGATCCTAACTGTTATAGGCCTATTTCTATTTTGCACTGTTTATCAAAAGTGTTGGAAAAACGTGTCAATAATCAACTGACTGGCTTTCTTGATGTCTATAGTATTCTCTCTGGTATGCAATCTGGTTTCTGCTCAGGTTATGGATGTGTCACTGCAACCTTTAAGGTCCTCAATGATGTCACCATTGCCCTTGATTCTAAACAATGTTGTGCTGCTATTTTTATTGACTTGGTGTTGATGGAATTTATAGGTTTAAATGAATGATTAGAATACTCTACCATGAAACCATATAATTATATGAAATTGATTAGAATCATAATTAATTTGTGATGGGTGTGGTTTTAGTCAGTATAATCATATATCCGTGAGTGTAGTTTTAGTCATAATTAGGGTATAACAATATATCTGTACAATATGTCTATTATAGTATCTTAAAAACAGACTGTCTGAGCAAAAATCGGTGCCAACCTTGGCTGGGGGCCACTGAGAGTAATTCCCAGGGTCTCCCTATCTTGAGGGAGGACGGGGAGTGATTCTCACGGACTCCCCTAATCTTTGTCGGCTGGGTAGCAGGACAGTGTGTGCATAGGATACCTAATGTTTGTGTGCAAATGTATGTGCGTATGAATTCTGTTTGTGTGCAAGAGTATGTGCGTAAGGAGCTAGTATAAAATGAATGGTTTTGTACAACTAACCATCGTAGCTGGGCCTCCGTCTGATTCATTTCAACCAGTTTCTTACAAATCCTGGGTTTCAGGCTGAGTAGTTCATTGAATTGGGTTTATGAACATTGAGAACATAATTCTTGTAACACTTGGCCAAAGCTTTTGATACGGTACACCATACCATTCTTGTGGGCCGGCTAAGGAGTATTGGTATCTCTGAGTGGTCTTTGGCCTGGTTTGCTAACTACCTCTCTCAAAGAGTGCAGTGTATAAAGTCAGAACATCTGCTGTCTCAGCCACTGCCTGTCACCAAGGGTGTACCCCAAGGCTCGATCCTAGGCCCCACGCTCTTCTCAATTTACATCAACAACATAGCTCAGTCAGTTGGAAGCACTCTCATCCACTCATATGCTGATGATAAAGTCTTATACTCAACTGGCCCCTCACCAGATTTGGTGTTAAACGCTCTACAACAAAGCTTCTTCAGTGTCCAACAAGCTTTCTCTGCCCTTAACCTTGTTCTGAACACCTCCAAAACAAAGGTAATGTGGTTTGGTAAGAAGTATGCCTCTCTCCCCACAGGTGTGATTACTACCTCCGAGGGTTTAGAGCTTGAGGTAGTCACCTCATACAAGTACTTGGGAGTATGGCTAGACGGTACACTGTCTTTCTCTCAGCACATATCAAAGCTGCAGGCTAAAGTTAAATCTAGACTTGGTTTCCTCTATTGTAATCGCTCCTCTTTCACCCCAGCTGCCAGACTAACCCTGATTCAGAAGACCATCCTACCCATGCTAGATTACAGAGACGTAATTTATAGATCGCCAGGTAAGGGTGCTCTCGAGCGGCTAGATGTTCTTTACCATTCGGCCATCAGATTTGCTGTTTTGTGCTGCTACCATGTTGTGCCGCTGCGATGTTGTGTTGCTTCCATGTTGTTGTCATGTTGTGTTGCTACCATGCTGTGTTGTCATGTTAGGTCTCTCTTTATATAGTGTTGTGTTGTCTCTCTTGTCGTGATGTGTGTTTTGGTCCAATATTTTTATTTAATATATATATATATATTTTTAATCCCAGCCCCCATCCCCGCAGGAGGCCTTTGCCTTTTGGTAGGCCGTCATTGCAAATAATAATTAGTTGTTAACTGACTTGCCTACTTAAATTAAGGCTAAATAAAAATAAAACAAATAAAAAAATGCTTGTGCTCTTTCTCCGCCTCTAACGACAGGGAGCCACTTTCCAGTGGTACTTCCCCGCAAACACTTTTTCATATAATGTCAAAACAGTTAAAGTAGGTGTAAATGCTTCCAATCTCGCTTTCATTCCCTCTCTTTGATATTTAATATGTAGGAATACACGCACGCACACACGCACACGCACGCACACACACACACACACACACACACACACACACACACACACACACACACACACACACACACACACACACACACACACACACACACACACACACACACACACACACACACACACACACACAAAAGGATTAGACACATAAAACCATAAAACAATAGCTGCACACTACTTGACATTCAGGTTGCTGTCGTCGTGACTCCTGCATTGTGCAGTTTCGTCCTGCATTATCAATGGCTTCAATGGTGCAGTGTGAATGTGAGGAGGCATTTGGCAGATGGTTAGTCTTTCTTCCTGAAACTATGTGAATAGGACCCTGCCATTTTCCTCTTGTGATCTCCACCAGGCCCCAGACACACCGAGGGTTTCAAGGTGAATAACAGCTGCAGCAACACCCAACATCAGAGTTATTTTTGTTTGTGGCGGGCTTCTGGAGTTGGCAGATTTGTCCCTCAACCCCTGCTGTGGTGCATGGAAGGGGCTAACTATTATTTGTTTTTTAGAGACTCCTCTATTGGGAGAGAGTAGGGTTTCTAACCTCTGCTATAAAAACTTTACAGCTTGATTTCACACACACACACACACACACACACACACACACACACACACACACACACACACACACACACACACACACACACACACACACACACACACACACACACACACACACACACACACACACACACACACACACACACACACACACACACACTCCAGCAGTTTCAAACAAGGAATTTGAAACGTAACCCAAATACTTGACTCATCTTCAAAAAGTACTGTAACAATCATACTTTAACAATTGTCAAGCCTCAATATGCTATAGCCAACCTAATTCCCTAAGATATTTATAGCTAACGGCACATTTCTCAGAGATGGTCAGTTGTTTACTGGGACATAGACCAAATCAGAGCGAAAAGATCCACATAGATGTGAAGGTAACCATTACCATGTAGGGAGGAACAACTGGGCAGAACCCCAGGGGACACTGTCTGCATCTCTTCAACCCCAGCTCTTTAAGTACTAGGATGCCTGGGTCATGATGTCATCCATTTAAAGCCACTCCAATTAACCAAGTGATATTGGAGCTGCTGCTGTTCCTAATAGTGTGAGAAAAGAGAGCAGAGCAGGTGAGGAGGAAGACACACCTTGACCTGCTAATGTTTAAAACAGGAGTCTGAGGAACTCTTCCCACGGATCCAGTCTCCCTCCCAGGCTCTGCTAGGATTGGTGTCCAGCATCTGCTGGAGCCAGGTGCAGCGTGGGTACACCCGTTGGCATGGCTTCGCTTGATCTTTAAGTTCGTGTTTTTTTTATCAGGTTGGTAAATTATATTGAAACACAATTCATTTCCCCTTCATTGTATGTACCAATATCAGCATAGGTAAGCATGATATTGTTTTTGCAATGATCTACAACAGCTATTGCAACCATGTCCCAAAACGTGTCCTAGCGTCTTACAACTTATTAGGTATTCAAACTAATTCTTCAGTAGTTACTGACCGTCTCCCTTCCAGCAGTCTATCTGTCTCTCTCTATCCATCCTTACAGCTCAGTGCTCCAGCACACTGAGACATTTAAAAAGCCATTGGCTTTCCATTCACAGCCAAGTGGCAGGGAACAGGCTGTAACCAGGCCCATGGGCTGATTGATTCATTGGTCATGTCATTAGCTGTGATTGACAGGCTCTAAAATAAAGACCACTCCGGAACACAGCAACTAAACCTGGTCCATTTAGTCCCACAGGGGTTTTCAACTTCAAACTATTATTTTTGGGAAGTAAACAGCATTAGTTTTATGTCTGGAGGTCTGTGGTGTTTTTCTATTCCATGGCCGTGCTTATACAGAGAGAGTACTTCCCTCTCCTTAGGCTAACAGGTCCAGAGTGGCCTTGGTGAATTTAATGATCGTAACATCGAGGCAGAAAACAGTGTTTCATTAACAGAGAAACTAATGTATTATGTATGTGTTGTAATGATAATGGGATTTGAAATAATTACGGCGGCAGTGATTAAAAGAGCACAGAATGTGGTGCAATGCTTTTCAGCTGCAGGAAGGATTACAGAATTAGCTGAGACAAAATTAGTTTTATTAAAATGTGTAGAATTAATTTGTATGATTTTTTATTATTGCCTCTAGTGTATTGTTTATATGTTGCCTGTTATCACTTGGTTTATTACTTAACAATCAACCTAGTCATCTATGCAGAGCATGCAGAAGAAATGCACAGAGAAATTCTACAGGCATGAACTGAATGTCTAGCAATGATCATCACATTCCAGACAGCATTGCTTCTTTAGCGTTCTAGACCCGTACAGTATTGTGCAGTCACTGATCATACATGACTTGCTCATTGTGTCATCTTATTAGTCTGAATGGAGTTTTTCACATGACTGAATATACAGTATTGTTCTGCAGTTTCAGGCTAAAAGGTCAAAGTTCAGGTCTCCAGTTAATGTCATAAAATCCCCGGCTAAACTGATATGTGCCTGAGCTGAACAGCAGATAAATACACAAGTCACACCATAGGATATGTTGAGTGGATTAACATACACTACTTAATAAAATCGTTCATTCGAAATACACCAACAGGGCTTGTCTTGGAAAAAGATGAGAGAAGTGCCACTAAATCAATAGGAGTTACCTAATGGTTAAGACACACACCAAAATGAACTGCTGGCCCTACCATTTCACTTACACTTCATTTGGGTATTCATATTGCCCCACTCGAAACACCCTTTTAGTTTGTTTTGTTTAGCTAGCTTCGGTAGACTCATCTTGAGAACGTTACGTCAGAACTTTTTCTCTCTTGGCCTTGATGGTTACGATGAAAGCTCTTAAAACCCTTGGTCATGGAAGACTTGACGCCAATGAGGCCAAGAATGTTTTCTGAAAATATTTAAACAAAAATGATAAGTCCCCAAAGCCCTTTAAAGGTTTGTACTTAAATCTTAAACAGCGACATTGCAATCAGCTGCACTAACCGATACAATTTTCCTAGTAGACACTGTCAGATGTCCAACTGTTTGAAGTGCATGCAGCCATTGTATTAACTCAGCAAGCGAGTTAAGAATGAATGATATTTATTTTGTTACTGTGTGCTGTTCCGCATTAGCATATTTGGGTCTCCAAATTAAACTGCCTCGTGCTAAATTCTTGATCGTACAATATGCATATTATTGTTATTATTGGATAGAAAACACCTTCTAGTTTCTATAGAAGTTGGAATTTTGTCTCTGAGTGGTACAGAACAATATATACAGCACTTTTCATGACAGGGGTCAGATTCCAGAAATTTTTACCCCTGATCTGGAGTCTGTTTTTAAGGTGACTGTGAATGCTATGAAGAAACCGACACTGCCTACGTCTTCCTCTGGGTGTCTGTACGTCATCACGTTTTGAATGGAGTCGATTGCACAATCACAGCCCATATAAAACCACAAAACGTGGGATGACCCCTCTCTCTCTCCGCGCGCCACAGGCAAGATGGACTTCGGACCTGCCTCATTCCAAATCGTTTTGTAACTAGGTCTAGTTCTCCGGTCATGTTTTCAGTCGTTATAGTTGTTAAAAACATCATAATGTAGTTAATTTGAACCGTTTTATAGCAATTTATATCCGTTTAGTGCGATTCTGAGGAATTTATTTGTCGTGCACTTTTTAGCTTTGGAAACGTTTCGGGGTGTCGGTCGTTGGTGGTGGACATTTCGAAGGACAGAGGACATCTATCGACCAAAAGACGTTTATAACATAGAAAGGATACATTGCCCAAGATTCTGATGGAAGATCAGCTCAAAGTAAGCAATATTTAATATGATAAATCGCTGTTCTGTCGAAATATTTTAAACGCATATTTCGCCATTTTGTTTGGTATAGCTTCACTTGGCGAACCCTGTATTGAAAAGTAAGGATAATTTTAAAAATGTAAATCAGCGGTTGCATTAAGAACTAATTTGTCTTTCGATTCCTGTCAACCCTGTATTTTTTAGTCAAGTATATGATTAGCTTTCGATTAAACTAGATCACTCTGAAAGCTGACGTTCCTCATTTTGAGGCTTGAGTTGTGACTATTTCCATTGTATAACCACGGTTTTGTATGGCTAAATATGCACCTTTTCGAACAAACTGTATATGTATGTTGTAAAATGATGTTACAGGAGTGTCATCGGAAGAATTCTGAGAAGGTTAGTGAAAAAATTAATATATTTTGGCGGTGATTACGTTATAGCGCTCTTTGGCTGGAATCGATGCTCTGGTAACGTTTGCACATGTGGTATGCTAACTTATCGATTTATTGTGTTTTCGCTGAAAAACGCTTAGAAAATCTGAAATATGGTCTGAAATCACAAGAACTGGGTCTTTCCATTGCTATGCTTTGTCTATTTTTATGAAATGTTTTATGATGAGTAAATTGGTCATACACGTTGCTCTATCTAGTATTTCTAGTCGATTTGTGATGGTCGGTGCAATTGTAAACTGTGATTTCTACCTGAAATATGCACTTTTTTCTAACAAAAACTATCCTATACCATGAATATGTTATCAGACTGTCATCTGAAGAGGTTTTTTCTTGGTTAGTGGCTATCAATATCTTAGTTGAGCCGAATTGGTGATAGCACCTGAAGGAGTAAGAAACTGATGGAGTTAGAATAGTGGTGTATTTTGCTAACGTGTTTAGCTAATAGATTTACATATTTTGTCTTCCCTGTAAAACATTTTAAAAATCTGAAATGGTGGCTTTATTCACAAGATCTGTATCTTTCATCTGGTGTCTTGGACTTGTGATTTAATGATATTTAGATGCTACTATCTACTTGTGAAGCTATGCTAGCTATGCTAATCAGTGTGTGGGGGGTGGGGGGTGCTCCCGGATCCGGGTTTCTGAGGCAGTAGAGGTTAATAAAATCGTTCATTCGAAATACACCAACAGGGCTTGTCTTGGAAAAAGATGAGAGAAGTGCCACTAAATCAATAGGAGTTACCTAATGGTTAAGACACACACCAAAATGAACTGCTGGCCCTACCATTTCACTTACACTTCATTTGGGTATTCATATTGCCCCACTCGAAACACCCTTTTAGTTTGTTTTGTTTAGCTAGCTTCGGTAGACTCATCTTGAGAACGTTACGTCAGAACTTTTTCTCTCTTGGCCTTGATGGTTACGATGAAAGCTCTTAAAACCCTTGGTCATGGAAGACTTGACGCCAATGAGGCCAAGAATGTTTTCTGAAAATATTTAAACAAAAATGATAAGTCCCCAAAGCCCTTTAAAGGTTTGTACTTAAATCTTAAACAGCGACATTGCAATCAGCTGCACTAACCGATACAATTTTCCTAGTAGACACTGTCAGATGTCCAACTGTTTGAAGTGCATGCAGCCATTGTATTAACTCAGCAAGCGAGTTAAGAATGAATGATATTTATTTTGTTACTGTTCAGGGTAAAAAGTTGAACAAACAGAGAGTGTTGGCAGAAACTGTCCACAATATACTGTGCTGTTTGTCTAAAGAAATGATAGGTTATGATATGTTACAGATCCAATGATGCGATATGAGAGTGTTAAAGCAGTTGGAATTGTAATACTCAATTTTATCAAATCAAATCACATTTTATTAGTCACATGCGCCGAATACAACAGGTGTAGACCTTACAGTGAAATGCTTACTTACGAGCCCCTAACCAACAATGCAGTTTGAAAAAAATTACGGATAAGAATAAGAAATAAAAGTAACAAGTAATTAAAGAGCAGCAGTAAAATAACAATAGCGAGACTATATACAGGGGGGTATCGGTACAGAGTCAATGTGCGGGGGCACCGGTTAGTTGAAGTAATATGTACATGAAAGTAGAGTTATTAAAGTGATGATAACAACAGAGAGTAGCAGAGGTGTAAAAGACGGGGGGGGGGGTTCAATGCAAATAGTCTGGGTAGCCATTTGATTAGGTGTTCAGGAGTCTTATGGCTTGGGGGTAGAAGCTGTTTAGAAGCCTCTTGGACCTAGACTTGGTGCTCCGGTACCGCTTGCTGTGCCACTGACTGTGGTGGTATGTAAACAGCTACGAAAAATACAGATGAAAACTCTCTTGGTAGATAGTGTGGTCTACAGCTTAGCATGAGATACTCCACCTCAGGCGAGCAATAGCTCGAAACTTCCTTAGATATCGTGCACCAGCTGTTATTTACAAAAATACATAGTCTGCCGCCTCTTGTCTTGCCAGAAGCCACTGTTCTATCCTGCCAGTACAGCGTATAACCAGCCAGCTGTATGTTGATAGTGTCGCCGTTTAGCCACGACTCCGTGAAGCATAAGATATTACAGTTTTGAATGTCCCGTTGGTAGTTTAATCTTGCTCGTAGGTCATCTCTTTTATTGTCCAAAGATTGCACGCTTGCTAGCAGAATGGACGGAAGGGGGGGTTTATTAGATCGCCTACGAATTCTCAGAAGGCAGGCCCTTTTTCTCCGCCTCCTCTTCACGCAAATCACAGGGATCTGGGCCTGTTCCCAAGAAAGCAGTATATCGTTCGCGTCGGGCTCGTCAGACTCATTAAAGGAAAAAAGGATTCTGCCAGTCAGTGGTGAGTAATCGCAGTCCTGATGTCCAGAAGTTATTTTCGGTCATAAGAGATAGTAGCGGCAACATTATGTACAAAATAAGTTTTAAAAAGTTACAAACCACGCAAATAAACAAACAAAAAAACTAAATCTGTTGGGGGCACGTAAAACGTCTGCATTCTTCTCCGGGGCCATTTTACAAAAAAATATATATATTTATATAAAAATTGTATAAAAATTCAAATAAAATAAATATAAAAATATATTTAAAAAATAATAAATAAATAAATGATATGTAGTTGTGGAACTTTTAGTGGAACTTGGCTATGTTCCTACTCATAACTATAACTCTTAGTCTCTATTTTTATTTTTTTATTTTTTTATTTCACCTTTATTTAACCAGGTAGGCTAGTTGAGAACAAGTTCTCATTTGCAACTGCGACCTGGCCAAGATAAAGCATAGCAGTGTGAACAGACAACACAGAGTTACACATGGAGTAAACAATAAACAAGTCAATAACATGGTAGAAAAAAGGAGAATCTATATACAATGTGTGCAAAAGGCATGAGGTAGGCAATAAATCGAATAATTACAATTTAGCAGATTAACACTGGAGTGATAAATCATCAGATGATCATGTGCAAGAAGAGATACTGGTGTGCAAAAGAGCAGAAAAGTAAATAAATAAAAGCAGTATGGGGGGTGAGGTAGGTAAATTGGGTGGGTAGTTTACAGATGGACTATGTACAGCTGCAGCGATCGGTTAGCTGCTCGGATAGCAGATTTTTAAAGTTGTTGAGGGAGATAAAAGTCTCCAACTTCAGAGATTTTTGCAATTCGTTCCAGTCGCAGATTAACTAACTGTGCTGAGATAAGAGGTCCTGGGCTGTGGGAAGAGATCTGTCTGAGGTCATGAATCACTGGGAAACGCTCTCCTCTCCCAAAGTAAACAGGCTGGATGCTGACTCAGTGCTGCCATTGTGGCATGGGATGTAATGTTCACTTGTCATGCAGAGTAATTACCTCTCATTATGCTGTATGGAGCACAGCTGGAGACCAACCCACCACCAGCCCCTGCAGTTAGATTTACAGTGGATGAAAAGGAAAGTCTTCTCCAAACTTCTCACACCTACTGAACTGTACGAACACATGTGAACACTGCCATTACTCTTGTTGTTGTCACTGGTAGTCCTGAAATTACCACCTAGTGTAGCAACATATCAGTGTTATTATGAGTCTGTCTGGCGGTGAGCTTCTGATAACTCAGAGATGTTTGATGTCTGCAGAACCCAGATGACGCATTGGAACGAGAAAAGGGAACTGTGATAGAAGCGCTTCCTCTAATATTAACCTTTTAGGCAGTTCCAGAATTGGACTACCAGTAAACACCAGGGTTGTGAGGCCGCTAAAAGGAGATGGCAAAACTGTCAACAAACCTCAATATTTAAAGTTCATTCCCATCTATTTTGATTATTGCACATTTTCTATCCAAAAATAGCAATTCCTCAAAGAGTGATTTAAGCTACACATATTTACAGTGCTAGACATGAAAGATACAGTGGAAAGGTCTTCCAAAAAATGTGATTACCTTAATATAGTAATTGTCTCTCCTTGAAGATCACTGTTCAGCAGCATCCCTGTTGTAACTGGATATAGCCTATTCATTGAGAGATAGAATATATAAATGAAATGATCACAGACACTCTTTCTGTTCTCTTCATGCCATCGGATCTTTGTTTCAAGGCCTTACAATTATGAATTACTCATGTCAACTTCATCTCCAAGATGAAAAAGCAATCAATGTAGATAACAGGGAGAAAGATCTTGATTGTTGCTTTTCACAACACGCAATCAAACACACACACACACAAATCATACAATATCTTACTCAGCCAACATTCCTTTATTGGTTTACAACTGATTGCTCACCTCAAGAAAAATATTCTAACAAGGAAATAAATTACAATCATCATTGAATTACGAAACATTGCACTGCTTCATGTGCCAGCCAGTGCCAACGTGGCCTATGATTAACAGGTTGGCTCTGAATACCCGAAGTAGAAGGTGCTCTGCTCTGCTGTTATATGAATTCCCTGCAGAATAAAAATGGCTGCCACTATTCCACACTATGAGGTTGGAATAAAACTGTGAAATTGTGAAAATTATGACAATGCCATTTTAGTGTTTATGAAGCTGTTTGAAAAGATTGCCTTACATTTCAGCCTGTTTTGTTGGGATGGAGTTTTGGCCTGCTTGGTGACATCACCAGGTGATAAATGAATTAATAGACCAATAAGAAAGAGAATTCCAAACCTCTGCCAATAACAGATCGTTTCAGTTTTCCACTCCACACTCAGACAACTCACAGACCGTCCTAGAAAAGTTTGAGAAGTTTGAGAAAGTGCTCTTTGCTAAGCTATTTTTGTTTATTTTTGACAATTTTAATTTAAAAGAATCACAGTAAGGTACCTAATTGTTACCCACAA
Source organism: Salvelinus alpinus (assembly GCF_045679555.1). Lineage (NCBI taxonomy): Eukaryota > Metazoa > Chordata > Actinopteri > Salmoniformes > Salmonidae > Salvelinus > Salvelinus alpinus. Next base: position 24,160,134 of record NC_092112.1, read on the forward strand.
ATCTTTTGATATTGAGATAAAAACAGCTGCATTGGACCTTTAATTTTTGATCACCTGCCAGTTACAGTAAGCACCTCTGCATTTCCCTGCTACTGTGCATAAAAACACCCAGCCATAATGATGATAATCTCACTTCACAAGTCCCTTTGCTCGCTCTCTCTCTCTCTCTCTCTCTCTCTCTCTCTCTCTCTCTCTCTCTCTCTCTCTCTCTCTCTCTCTCTCTCTCTCTCTCTCTCTCTCTCTCTCTCTCTCTCTCTCTCTCTCTCAATTTGAAGTAATTATTTTAAATCCAGTCGAGGGGCTGGAGAAGAAGGACTGGGGGTGGAAGGCTGGAGGTAGAGGGCTGAAAGTAGAGGCATGTCTCCTCATCCTGCTACTCTGCCCTGGATTCCCCACTCTACTTCTCCCTTGGATTCCCCTCCGGACCTGCTTACCCTGTCCCAACCCCTCGCGCTCCAGCCTCAGCCTCCGCACCTGGTTTTCTGCAACTCGCCCGAGCTTCCCCTGGACTGAACTCCATCTTTCCCCTGTATTTCAATAAATACATTGGTTACTTCATCCCAGTCTCCTCATCTGATTCTGCTCTTGGGTTTCCCTGTTCCACTCCGCGTAACACATGCTAGGTAACATTATGAAATAGTGCATTCTATTTACGTATTTACAATGTGTACGAGTTCACTATATACACTAGACAAAAATATAAAAGCAACATGTAAAGTGTTGGTTTCATGAGCTGAAATAAAATATCCCAGAAATATTCCATGCGCACAAATCGTATTTCTCTCAAATTTTGTGCACAAATTTGTTTTCATCCTGGTTAGTGAGCATTTCTCTTTGCCAAGATAATCCATCCACCTGACAGGTGTGGCATGTCAAGAAGCTGATTAAACAGCATCATCATTACACAGGTGCACCTTGTGCTAGGGGCAATGAAAGGCCACTCAAAGTGTGCAGCTTTGTCACACAACACAATGCCACAGATTTGGCATGCTGACTGCAGGAATGTCCACCAGAGCTGTTGCCAGATAATTAATTTCTCTACCATAAGCCGTCTCCATAAGCCGGCCTCACAACTGCAGACCATGTGTATGGCGTATTGTTGGCAAGCGTTTTGCTGATGTCAATGTTGTGAACAGAGTGCCCCATAGTAGCGGTAGGGTTATGTTAAGGTATGGACAACGAACACAATTGCATTTTATCTATAAAAATATTATATTATAGTTATGTTACACGTTATGTTGGCTGACAATGTCTTAGCTATGCTATCCTTATGAACCACATAGCATTATGTACCGGTATATTAGCTACTGTTAGTTACCTAACGTTAGTTGGCTACTAATACAATTAATTTGCCAGGCAGTATATTAACTATAATCTAACTAACAACCCAGAGTTTATTTACTTGATTATTCACGTCATTCTTAGCTAAGTGATATAGTCGTTGTGCGTTGTCAATGGACATTGTTAATTCTGTCTATCTGCTCCTATTTTAGAGCACTCTGGTCTGTGTGCCTGTGCGCAGAATAACTGATGAATTTACGAACGCTCAACACCCGTTGAATATGGCCGGTGTCAGTAAATGATGGCAAAAAAAAGCGTAATTAAATTGTTGCCAGCAGCACAGTTACAGTCACCAACGCTCTGGATAACATGAAAACAGCCTAACCAGCGCTGCTAGGGCAAGTAAAATGGTCAGAGTGAGGTGTTCTCTCAATTGTGTCTGGAAGTAGCTAGCAAGCTAGCCAACTTTAGCCAGTTAGCTTGGGTGCTTGACTGCCGTTGTATGGTCAGAACGCTCGGATCGGGCCTCCCGAGTGGCACAGTAGCCTAAGGCACTGCTTCCCAGTGCTAACTGTGCCGCTAGAGATCCTGGTTTGAGTCCAGGCTCTGTTGCAGCCGGCCGCGACCGGGAGATCCATGGGGCAGCGTACAATTGGCCCAGCACCGTCCGGGTTAGGGGAGGGTTTGGCCGGCAAGGATGTCCTTGTCCCATTGCACTCTAGTGACTCCTGTGGCGGTCCGGGCACATGCACGCTGACACAGTCGCCAGGTGTACGGTGTTTACTCCGACATATTGGTGTGGCTGGCTTGACACATTGTGTCAAGAAGCTGTGCGGCTTGGTTGCACAGGACGCACGGCTCACGACCTTCGCCTCTCCAGAGTCCGTACGGGAGTTGCAGCGATGAGACAAGACTAACTTCCAATTGGATACCACGAAATTGGGGAGAAAAAGGTGTAAAATAATAAAACAATTCTTTTTTTTTTACAGAAGCTCGGATCAACCCTAATCCTCGGCCACAGCGTCCAGTGTGCGCTCTGAGAGCGAAACGCTCTGAATTTATGAACGGACAATCTGACAACACTCTGGATTTACAAATGCCCAGATCGCACTCTGAGGCTACTCTGGCACTCCTGATTGAATTTACGAACACACCCAAAATTGTAAAATGTCTAGCTTCATTTGTTACGCTAACAAGCTAGCAAGAGGTTGCATAGCAACAGCATCAACTTCCGGTAGACAGGCGAATCGCTAGTATGCTGAACTGAAAGGATATCGTTCGTTTACAGTATAATAAAATGAACTAATAGTATATTGTATGTAGTTTACAGTATGTTAGTATGGGATTTCGTACACAGCTATCGTGTTCCTGTTCCTGCAAATATTCAGCAACTTTGCACAGCTATTGAAGAAGAGTGAGACAACATTCCACAGGCCACAATCAACAGCCTGATCAACTCTATGCAAAGGAGATGTCATGCTTCATGAGGCAAATGGTGGTAAACCAGATACTGACTAGTTTTCTGATCCCTGCCCCTTCTTTTTTTTAAAGGTATCTGTGACCAACAGATGTATATCTGTATTTCCACTCATGTGAAATCCATAGATTAGGGCCTAATTTCTTCATTTAAATTGATTGATTTCCTTATATATGAACTGTAACTTGGTAAAATCGTAGAAATTGTTGCATGTTGCATTTATATGTTTGTTCAGTATATATACTGTGTACAAAACATTGGGAACAGCTGCTCTTTCCATGACATAGACTGTCCAGGTGAATCCAGGTGAAAGCTATGATCCCTTATTGATGTCCACTTCCATCAGTGTAGATGAAGGCAAGGAGACAGATAAAAAAAATACTTGTAAGCCTTGAGACAAATGAGACATGGATTGTGAATGTGTGTCATTCAGAGGGTGAATGAGCAAGACAAAAGATTGAAGTGCCTTTGAACAGGATATGGTAGTAGGTGCCAGGTGCACCGGTTTGAGTGTGTCAAGAACTGCAATGCTGCTGGGTTTTTGATGCTCAACAGTTTCCCGTGTGTATCAGGAATGGTCCACCACCCAAAGGGAATCCAGCCAACTTGACTCAACTGTGGGAAGCATTGGAGTCAATATGCGTGTGTGCGTGTGTGCGTGTGTGTGTGTGTGTGTGTGTGTGTGTGTGTGTGTGTGTGTGTGTGTGTGTGTGTGTGTGTGTGTGTGTGTGTGTGTGTGTGTGTGTGTGTGTGTGTGTGTGTGTGTGTGTGTGTGTGTGTGTGTGTGTGTGTGTGTGTGTGTGCGTGTGTACGGTGTCTGTGAGATATTGAGGGCTTCCTGTGATGTGCTTTTGTATGTTATTGCTGTAAGAGCGAGTTAACTAGCATGCTCTACTTGTAGTGGTCGCATTAGCTCCCTGATAATTCAAAGTTATTTCCATGAGAACAGACAAATCATGAATCTACAGCCATAAACATACTGTTGTAATGCACATCTAATGTTCTTCCTTGTGTCTGTCATCAGGTACTTACACCTCCCCTCCCACTGGCATGCAGATGTCATGTTCTGTTCTGAGACAATGTACTGGTACATCATTTATCAGCCTTCTCTCTCTCTGTCTGTCTGTCTGTCTGCCTCTCTCTCACACACATATGCACCACGTTCCAGTCACAGCCTCGGCCCGCACATGAGATGAGCATTGAGAAGGCATCCATGGCCCTTCCACCAGCACAGGTCATTGAACTGGAGGTATTGTCTGGAAGCATGACGTTCAAGCACATACATCGTGGACCTTATGCATGACACTAACGCATGCAACTTGTACACACACACAAGTGATGGCTTGTTGTAGTCCGTCGGGACGCTAGGTGTTATTGTCCTGCCAGGAGCAAAATTCTCAGTAGCTCTTAACATGGCCTTCGGAGCTGGAAAGTGAAAGTATGTCTTCATTGCTGTGGCTTTGTCAGGAGGAACCAATGTATGCCAGTCTGTGGTTCATTTGGCTTCGTAGGGCCCCTGCTGATGACTTCCCTCGAGATGCACTGCATTCTTTATGGATGAATACCAGGTATGATTTCCTTGTCTATTTAACACTTCTTAGTAATATTCTATTTATGCATATCTATGTATCTTGCCAGTGCTCATAAACTACTGTATGTTGTGTGGCATTTTGTGCCATTGACATCATTGAGTGTCAGAGATTTTAAACCCACTAAATGACTACATCTAGACAGAAATAACGTTAATTTCTATGTTCTCTATTCATAGTAATACTGAGGTAACATGACTCATGAGGCAAAATACTAATGGAAACTTGAATGCTGCTTCGTCTGTAATTATGAAGCAAGTTTTCCTCTAGAAATTGACAAAAATAATCATAGTTATGCATGATTCCGACCACTGTGCTATTAAGGACGATAGAGTGAAAATGCAAATGCAATTCAGCCAATGTCATTTCTGTTTTCCTGTCCACTTTGCTACTCACAAGTGGCCAAGAGTCTCATTCTGGTCTCCTTCCCAAGCAAATGGGTTTAAAAAAGAAAGAAGAAGTTGCCGCCTGCAAGTTAATTCGGTACATTCCATTGAAAGTGTAGGTTCTTAAAGTTCCTTAGCAACGTTTGAACACAAAACTCTAGTCTATGCTAATGGTAGAAGTCCAAGTGTAGTCTTCCCCCTGACCAGACCTTTTGTTACCTCACTGCCAAAGTTAGAGGAGATTTGAGCAGGAGAGAAGTGTCTTTCAAAAGTCCCCCCTGGTATGAGGGGTGGCAGCGTAATGTGCATGGATTGTGGTGGACATTTCCTGCACATTCAGTGGCTTGGATTGAATGGAGCTGTTCCTCCTGTTTTTTTAGCAGGGCCTATTAAAAGCTCCCTGTGCATGTCTGCTACACATCAGGATCTGCGGCTGTAATTACACCAGCCAATTAAGGCATGGGGACGAGTGGTGGAGCACAACAGAGGAGATTTATCCACCACCCGCCCCATCTGCCCCCTCTCTGTCAGCACGGGGCTACTGGGTTGCCAGGTTCCACCATGCAATAGGCAGGCATGTTCTTTACTGTACTCAGCTGAATTGAGAAGGCATGATATTTTGGTTGATAAAGCCCAAAATCATGCACTTCCTCTCTCAAGCTGTAATTCTATATGAATAGGGGCTTTCAGAGGGGTATAACACTAAATGATTGAGCTATGGGATATAAATAACTTAATGCCGAGGGCACATTGATTATTTGTTCATGCTGTGTCCACAGTGTGATAAGATACTATTGACAGTAACACTGGTGATGACAGTATAAGTTAATGTTAATGTTATGATATGATTGGTTAATGATCACTATCTGCTTTGTCATTTGGTCAACTGGAAGTGAACCTAATGCAATCAAATAGCATAACCTAGATGGTACTGTAGTCTACAGTTTCCCAACTTAATTCCATGTAGAAATAAGATATTGCCTGGTCTGATAGTCCTGATTTACAGACCAATCAAAGAGTGCATAGTGAGGCAATCTACTCAATGAAATCAGATTTTAATGTCCAGAGGTTAGAAATGCCAGTGTTAAATAGATCAAAACAAAATGCAACTGGTGAATTAATGAACATCACAGAATACTCATTGTTCGTAAGACTACATTAATAAAGGTATTTTGAGAATGTGATTATACTTAAAGTGACTCTCCGAATTGGACATGTTTTCTGAATGTTAATTTTGCTAACACCAAAGAAGCATAGTTTTGGTTGCATCGTTTCATTAGTACAATGTTCAACTTTGAAATACATTTTCTTGGACAAGCAAGCTAAATGTGTTGCAATGAGAGGTGACAAAAAATGGACATATTTTCTTCAGAGAGGGGGGGGGACTTAGTGGTTCTCAGTCCCACCCCCACACACAACCTGGGAACTGAGTGACTTCTTCCCCTATTGATTCAACGCCAGCCAAGCCCTCAGTTCAAGTTGTGAAAGGACACATTCCTTTCCAGCTGAGTAGGGGGTTGTATTCCCCAAAAGATTAGCCCCTTTTACACCCTCTGCTTAGAAAAGTATATTGTTGGCTGAGTTTCCCCTACATTTTTCTACCAGTTGTCCTGGTATGTGCTGTTCAAGTTGGGGTTTTATTTTTCTTTCTTACATTCCAGCTTTCCCAACAGAAAACAGTCACTTCCTGTCATGTGGTGGATGGGCTGCTCGGTTGGAAGAGGGGAGTTGGGGATCCTTTGACATTATGGCAAGCCCCATGCAAAAGCAAACAAGCCTCCCCACTGGGCACAGACGTTAGTTCAATGTCTAGTTTTGATTTACATTTGGTTGAGTTGTCAACTAACGTGAAATAAAAATATTTTTTAACCATGTCATTGTATTTAGGTTAAAAGTTGGGTGAAAAAAAGACCAAATGCTCTTACCTTGGGGACTTTTTGCAAATTCAATTAGTTTTCCATGTTGATTCAACGTCATCAAATAGATTTTGGGGGTTGAAATTACACGGAAACAACATTGATTCAACCAGTTTTTGCCCAGTGGGTCGCAACTACAGTTGCAAAATTCCGAAATGGTACGCAGCATCATCTGGTTATGTCTACAACAAAAGTTCATCATTCATTCTGCTACCATTTCTGCCAAGCTGTCTACGCATACAATTTGATGCATACGTTCGATAAATCCAACGTATGCACCACACAGAACGCATTGCAACTGCCTCTGCAACGCAATGCTGCAAGGTAAACCTAGCTTTCCATTGGAAATTAATGTACTTATGGTGAACCAAAACGCAATGATGCTGTCAATGTGATAGAGGCGTAACCTAATCCCAATATCATGTCCATGTTTTTCAATACAAAATCTCACCTCTTGAGTTCCCTCTTAGAATAGAAAAGAGAAATTCCAGCAACATCTCTAGTATCCTCCTCTGTGCCTCAAAAGAGCCAGCACACGCCCAAGCCATTCTCTTTTTTCAAAGAGAGAAGACTGCAACTACAGAGTGATGGGAATCGAATTTTGTTCTGAGAGAAGATTAACTTTGGCAGTGCATGGTAGGAATCCTGTAGTGCTGTTTGGAGTCAGTGAACCATGCAGTTTCTTACTGCACCGGCTGACCCCGGCCAACCACTAATGGTTTCTCTGAAACGCCACACAATAGACCTTTAATAAGAATAAGAGTAGTTCACTGAGGGATGGCCATCCACACAGAATTTACATAACATATCATACCTTTATGGGCCTTCCAGTCATCCCAATAAATGGCTAGATTAATTTCACTGCTGCCAGCACTGACTCTTCTATTTAGGAAGAACAGTCACCCCTTTAGGTTCTGGTTTAGCTATCATGGATAACCCACCTGTGGACAAATAGCTTCTTTGTCTATTATTTTAGCCTGTGTAATAAAAAGCTAATCTGAATAAACATAGCTAGTTATGTACTTTTGCTCTCTAGCTAGGAGAACCTTTTTATTCCACGGCCTGGAATGTTGGAGGGAAGACAAGTGGTCCAGATTATAATATTGTAAAACACCAAGGTTATGGACATGGCCATGCATACAATGTGGCTGCTCTTGTTATAACCATTTTTTTCCTCCTGTGAATAGTACAATTATTTATCGTGGACCGTATCCATAATCCAAACTCATATTCACATGTTCCACCCAACATTGCTAATAAATCACAATGAAAAGGTCCATGGTTAGCCTGTCATCTTCAACATCTCTCCATCTGACTGCGCTATATCCCTCCATCTGAAACATAGAGGAAGATAGTTTAGAGTCAATTGGAGATATCAGCGTCCACATTGTGTATGATGGATTAGTTCTTGTTGGATGGGAGCTCTGAAGGTCTATAGGATTTATGATCTGAGTCAGCCTGGTTAAAGCCCCTCTTGGGAGAAGCTAGGGTCTGCGCCCCTTCTGGATGAGATGAAACTAAAGCCTTCCCTACTTGTTGTGTGCAAGAGGGATTAAGAATCAGGGCCTGTTTCTTATAAGGAGACAGAGAAAATATTTCAGGCATAGCTCTGTAGCGTGTCCATTACAAAAGATGGACTTCACATTTGGAATTCAGCTCAGACTCAGAACATGGACTTGGTTTATTCATTATGTTCTATGTCTAACTGACAACAGCCTAAGCATGCCTAGGGAGATTCCAGATTCAAAGTGGAGATATATTTCTCCCTTTTTTTATCTGACTCAGAGTTTTGCTGGTATGGGATTGTAATGGATTTAACACTCCCACAGTCTGCCTTTAGGGATTTGAAAGTACCTGGAACTGTCATGAAATGCATTCATTTTATTATTATTTTTTACAATTCACAGAGGGGTTTCAGAATGTCTTCTCTTCCTTTCTTCATTCCAGTTTTACTTTTGCACCATCAAATCTATATCTCTTACAGACCTCTACAATATGATGGTCTTAGTTTATGTCTAAATTTCACACAAAAACATCTGTTGCTAATCTCTGTACAGTTAATTATGTCTTCACACATTATGATGGATTAATTTAAATGAACATTGACTGGTGCTCCCATCTCTAATCTACTGTCCTGTAACAACAGAAGCACTCTGTGACTGAAGTCATGAATTGATTTGCTGTCAGACCAGACAGTTGTAGAATGTCATTGCTCTTGAGGGGGAACTCACTTATTGTGCTTAATCAGCTTGTTACAGTATCAGTGGTAGAACCAGAGGCAGTTACAGTTACATGCCAAATACAGTAGCACAGGAGGCTGCTGAGGGGAGGACAGCTCATAATAATGGAGTGAATAGAATGGTATCAAACATGGAAACCATGTGTTTGATGTGTTTGATACCATTCAATGCGTTCTGTTGCAACCATTACTATAGGTAAGTTGAGTGTGGATGATGAGGTTGCAGAAGAGGCACATAATATTTGCCACATTCTATGGTCACTCCTCAAAATAATAAGAATGCCAGTTTCAGCAGCTGCCTCCTTTTCATAAGGTGTTTAATTGGAGCGATAATAGAGATCCCCTGTGGATGGAAGGGATGCTACTGTTAGATGCCGTCTAGCTACCTCCTCCGGGTGATTTCCCCGGGGAACACTGTGATTAGGTAAGACTTAGTAAATGGCGGGCCCGTTAAACAGATGTCTGTAGATATTAAGCTAATGAACTCTCTCTGAGAGCCAGGCTAGGTTGAGTGGTGCTGGGCTGGCGGACGCTAGGGCATGCTCCTGCAGCCTCCTGCTAAATTAATTGCATTGCCAATGTCTATCGGTGCCTTTGAAAATTGTTTCAGCGAGCTTGTTAACCCCTGCTGTCTGACCTTTGGCTAAACGCAGACGTCCGTCTGGCAGCATCACACCATAAAGCAATGGCCGTAAAGCCAGTATTACTGCTGGCTGTCTGAGGAACCAATGAAGGACGTATTTCAGAAGCCATTTTAGATGAGCTCCCACTCTGAAGTGACAGCACTGTGTTATTATAAGGTGTCTTATTATAAAATACATTTTGTGAAGGTGTCATATCTAGGTCATTGTGCAAAATGTTCCTCTCTAATTGCAGTCTTTTTAACATGTATTTGTCCCTGAAATCTACTTAATCTAGTATTTGTTTGACTTTTGATAGATATCCCTGTGTGCACTTCCAGAGGACACAGAGTAATCATTCAAAATAAGAATGCAGCAGTATCTGCTTTCCCAGCCAAAGTCTGCTTCTGGACACAGAATACTTTTTCTTTCTCGCTCATCATTAAACTAATGTTCGAACAGTGACCTAGTCTTTTTCCTTTCTGTGAATCAGACCGTATTACATCTATCTTTTGAAACGTAAAAGCATCCCTTCTATGACTCTGGGTGAACAGGCTCTACTATCATCATCCAAAGGAAGGCCAACGTTTCTCGGCGGATATCATTTGAAGATACATAATTCATGCTCAGTGTACTCAATAATGCAGGAGTTTATATTCCCCAATTGTGATAGGGGTTGTAGAGTATCTTCCCTCAGGAGAGTCTGATGTGATGTCAGCAGCGGGCCTTAGATCCCCAGAGGTCAGAGGTCAGGGTCAACATAACCATGACTCTGCTGCTTAGGTTTCTCTCCTCCCAAATCAGTTGTGAACAGATTATCTCCTGAGCCCTAATTTGAGCCAATTAACATTTTGGCTCACATTTAACTCTGTTTGTCCTGGGGGTTAAGCCACTTAGTGACAGGCTAGTGAGAAAGGTTTAAGGCTGGAATGTCGTTACGTAACAGCCAAGTGTTAATGTGATCTGGAACACAGCCTCTCTAGATGGTAAAATTACTTTGTAAATGTTCTCTTATTTATTACCCTGGAAAAGAAGAGCATATCAACACCCTTCGACATGGTCCGTACTAGGAAACAGAGGAAGAAGAGGGACGCAGATGGAGAACGACTCAGCAAACTGGTATTGTGATCTGCACTGCTTTGATTGAGTCAAAAGCCCCAAACCGTTTCTAGAAGAAATGCCTTGCTGTTCTCAGTGAACTTTTGCCCTACAGTCCTATTTCAGAGGGAATAAATCTCCACAGGCAGCCAAGCAACACATGCACGCACGCACGCACGCACACACACACACAATACAAGCCCATGGAGAATGGGGAGGAAAGAGGAGGGCTCAGACCTCTACAGTATAAAAGATGCCAAGATTCCTCATATCCCTGAGGTCATCTTTGGTTATGGTCAAGTAAAACTTATCTTGGCCGATGGTCAGATTTTCTCGTTTTATTGTCTCCCAGCCGAGTTTTTTCCTTCTCCCCTGCTTGATGAAGTACAGTTACAGACAAGGCTTTAGCACATTGTAAGTCACAGTAATGGCTTGCATACACATTCTCTTTCATTTATTGGAGAATTCAACAGCCTAGACAACTGACAAAGAAAGGCTATTCATTCCAATGGAAAGGGCAATAAGTTGGAACAATTACAGCCAGGGTGCGTTCAATGATTCCATTGAAGACATTACATTCTCTCTACAATATTATAATCCACAGTAGGTATTATGTTACACATTTTTGATAACTGTCGCAACAAAAAATTTATTTATTTAAATCAATTAGTTTCAGGCAGATGCAGAGGTCTTATTTAAATGGTACATTTCTTAGTTAAACAATGCAAATTGGTTTAGATAGACACACACAATCTAGTCCACCTGCATGTAGAGAAGCATTGATTTCGTCTGAATCCTTAAGACTCTATTTGACACCCTGCGGTGTGGTAAGATAAGACAAGGCCAAGACACCTGCAGATAAGGAAAACATCAAGTAGACTAGATAATCCTCTGCTCTCCCTCTCCTCTAAATGCTTCTTTTCGGCTGGCTCCTAGCCAGTGGGCTCGCACGCTTCCTTAAAATACCTTCGCTTGAAAAACGAGAAAAAAGCAGCAATAGTACTGTTTGTCCATTTTGAGACACCTTAGCCAGTATACACTTCCTCGAAATAGTCTGATTTCATTAAGATAACTTAAGAAATCTGATATTAATTTTGAGATCTTTGTAGCACAATTGTACCTAGGATGTTTGGTCCAGTATTTCTCAAGTGGAAAAATGTGCATGAAAACGATTAGTCTATAGTTGAATGACAACAAACACTTCATTGAAGAATCCCTACTGTTGACCAATCACCGACGAAGGTGCGTAGACTTCGGCTACCAACTTCAGCTTGCCTCAATAATTCTTTGTGTGTGCACGAACAACCAAAAAACCCTTGCCGAAGACCAAAACAAACAATAACGTCACAAAATAGCATCCTAATATATGCACAAACTGTTTTGGATGGAAAGCATTCGGACGCCTTAATAGGGATGGAGGGATGAAGCCATTGACTAGATGACGATGTCCTGGTGTTGATATCATAGCACCACCTCTCCGATGTTCCTTTCCTATGCCCCACTGTAGAGATGGAGCTTCACAACATTTCCTATTGATCTCTTGTGTGTTCCTGACTAGTGTTAGAATAATGCTGCAGTTGTATCATGCCAAATGTGTTTGGATATTACCATGCCATTTTCAGTATAATAATAGAGAGCTGCAAATCCTGCATATTGTCACCCTTTTGTAGCATATCTCATAATGGACTTTGGATAAATATGTTTGACTTTGAAGGTAAGAAATAGTGAAATGGCTTATGGACAGTTACACACCTGCGGTCCAGATGAGCACTTAGGCCTATTAATGCGGCCAGTCCTGTTATTTGTCATAATTTCCATGTCCCCAGACACTCTCTCTGTGTGAGTTGATGACGGACCAAACTCATTATAGAATGTCATATGTCGCACAATGTGCCACAATAGTATCTCAGATGTGCATCAGAAGCAGCATTGTCAATTCATTGAATTCAGTTATTCATTTGATAAGCATTGAGGTACCTGACTTTAGAAAATTAGATCTTTAAATACCATGAAACCATACAACCCCTTTCCCCCCAAAATACCAGTTGTCAAGTGAAATGGCTTGTCTGTGTCTTTGACTCATGACAGCCTAGACACAGAGGCATCCTCCTGTAAGTCCCGGAGGCCCAGAGATATGGTTACCTGAACCGCAGGGTTCTGCCCATCCTCCCTCTCTAATAGAGTGGTCTTCCTGTACAACCCCCAGAAGAAGAAGCCACTTGGCAGATAACGATGGTGTGCCTCACCCGTACATGACAACGGATGGGGCGAGTGGGCACACAGAGCGAGCGTGCCCATCTGCCACATCATTGCTAATATGCCAGGTGTATCCCTCTGAGACCAACCGGTGGTTATGGGTATTGCCACGGGAAGTAGGGGTGCTGAGGGTGCTGCAGCACCCCCTGATAAATCACAAGTAAAAAGTAATTGATATAAAATAAAATAAGTTGAAATTCTCGTAGACTATTTTTTCCCCCTAAGAGCTTGATTACTATTGATTCATTGCCATGAGTCATTTGGAAGTCACCAGTGCTGTGTAATGAGGATGAAATGCCTTGCTCTATATGATCACAGAGTGGCCCACTGCATAGATCTGACATTTCCTGGCTGCCAGTGTCGGTGCTGCAGGTGTGAACTGGCTCAGTCTCGCATCACCTGCTGGAACGGCCCCCCAAAGGACCAACCCCACACAGGCTCCCTAACCTCTGTTTTCCCCATCAGCTTTGCCAGTGGTTCCACACTCAGATGGGGCCTCGGCCCCTCATATTCTGTGGGCCATGTATGCCCTCTCCTATAACATACTCTGTAGGCCATGTATGCCCTCTCCTATAACATACTCTGTGGGACATATATGCTTAAAATTAGCCTCTACGAATGAGTGTGGAAGCCTCCACTCTCACCTTAAATATATAGATTCAGAAATTCCAAACAGTCCCTGTGTGTTTACATAGTGTGCATCATATTCAAATGCGTCAAGTAATTTCACAAGACATAAGGACCAACTGCCCAGAAAACTGGTAGAGTACATTAAAATTCAACATTCTGACTTGTAGAGGTCGTGAGAAGAAACTTTCCAAATGTTACTATTGCTTTGTTTCAGGCTATAACTAGCAAGGTGTCCTAGTCTGATGTATTAAGTAAGCTTCAAATACAGTATGCATGTAGCTCTTCTGCTGTGCATCTGACGACCTTGACTCCCATGTATCCCATTGCAACACAGATAGCTAACGGGAGATATACAGTATAGCTGAAGGAGGGGAGGACGGGGAGGACGAAAGATTCATGGTCGGGGTTACAGAGATGTCATAAGGTGTTGTCATAAGGTGGTGGGTGCTATTCAAATGGACATGTTTAGTAGCATGTTCAGTGAAGAGTTACACAGTCGTTTTAAGTAAATGTTATTGATTAGGTATATAAAAACTAGCCGTTCCCCTCGTTAGCCATACATGAAAGGGTTTTAAGGGATAGGACCTACGTTTTGTTTCTATAAAACGTTTCTGTCATGGTAGTGTGGACGGCATGGTAGTTCTGCTCATGACATACATTTAAAGAGATTATATGCATTGGTGCACACAATAGAATGTGACATAAAACCGTATTGTTTCGTCTCTGGGCCCTAGCAGATATACTGTATCTGTAGGAGATCACAGAGGATAATTGAATCCCTTGGAAATAATCAGACGGGGCTTTGGAAAGAGAAAAGAATGGGTGAATTCATCTGAGTGCCATTATTCTCTACTCCCTTAAAGACTAGGAGAAGAGGAAGAGAGGACGGGGAGAGGGTTGCTAATGAGAGAATCTCAGTGGGATAGATCCCTTTATCTGTCTGATAGTGTTAGTAAGTTCATGGGATTCTTCTAGTGAAATGACCTTAAAGCAGGTACGTCTCATTAAGGGACATCCTCTGTCCTTTTCACACTTTTACACAATGCCAACTTAAAGCTAGAATCCTTAGTTGAAACAATTACAAAGTGGTACCCCGCCTCTTTTTTGGTAAAAATCTAAGTGATGGGCCTGGAGAAATGTAACCACTCTGAAATTCATAGACAGAGCTATGGATGCAAAGACTGACCATCCATGATATCAACATAATAATTGTAACCATGTTTTGATGAAATACAGTGTTAGTTTACATTTACATTGTTTACTGTCACGCCCTGATCTGTTTCACCTGTTCCTGTAATTGTCTCCACCCCCTCCAGGTGTCGCTTATTTTCCCCAGTGTATTTATCCCCGTGTTTCCTGTCTCTTGAATGTTTAGTCAAGTCAACCAGCATATTTTTCCTGTACTCCTTTTGCTATTCTCCTTTTTCTAGTCCTCCCGGTTTTGACCCTTGCCTGTTTCTGGACTCTGTTCCCCCCTGCCTGACCATTCTGCCTGCCTTGACCACAAGCCTGTCTTCCACTCTGTACCTCCTGGACTCTGATCTGGTTTTGACCTTTTTGCCTGTCCACGTCCATTCTCTTGCCTACCCCTTTTGATTATTAAACATTGTAAGACTCCAACCATCTGCTTCCTGTGTCTGCATCTGGTTCTCGCTTTGTGCCTTGATAGTTTACAAACATTTAAGTAAAAAAGATTATAATTTGGGTTCTGATGGAGTACGACAGTTTAACTATTATAAGTTATATTCTTCAAGAATCAATGGGTATATATATCATTAATTTATACATCTAAAAATGTATGTAGCAACTATAGATTCTAGCTGTAAATGCTGTGATACTCAGTGTACGGGTTGTAAATACACTGATAAGCCACACTACAGCAAATGTTACCACAGTTACTGTATCTGCATTATGTACCACCTTACTCTGATTCTGCTCTGTTGTGCACACTGCTCTCCATCAGATCAGCCTGGAAGATAAGGAACAGTACTGTGGGATGGGGTCTCTGTTTGACATTAGTCACAGTCTCCCTGGCCAAGAGAGATGGAAGACGTAGGTGAGCACTAGCTATCCCAGAAGGCCCCATGGCCCCAGTAAGTCCTTATAACTGACAGGAAAAACACACTGGAGATCACTTTCAGCAACAGAGGAATGTCAGTGTTACTGTCAAATCCATGAAGGGTGATTAATGACAAAATCACGCTTTGATTTGTAAAAAGAAAACGCCTTCATCCATCTCCCCTCTCTGTGGAGACATGGACTCCAGAGAGGTGGACGGAGGGACGCTGCAGACAGACATTCAAGACACCCGTGCTTGTGCATAGGATTTAGACTCGGCATAAAATAAGTGGGCATTATTGCATTTCCAGCAGGACACTTTAGCTGTGTTATCATAGGGGTGTGTCTGTTTCTCATTCTGTGGCTCGCAGGGGAAATAAGAACAGATCCACTATAAAAAGCCAAAGGAAACACTATATCAAGAGAAACTACAGCGCTCCTCCCTATCAAGCAGGGTGTTTTTCCTTTGGCTGTATAGGACTGGTTCATCTCTACCAAGCCCACCATCAAGTTAGCCTTCCTCTCTGCTCAAATATCTGTTCCAAGACGCCCCTGGCTCTAACCAAACTGTTATATCATAATGACAGTGGTCTTGTATAACAACAAAATACATCTTGCAAATGCTGTGACTGCCTGCTACTCTGTGCTGTATGTTGACAAACAATGCCTTTAGGTTGAGTTTTTAATACATTCTACTTAGTACCGGTAGGGACATCGTGTGCCCAATCTCCATCTGTACTCCCCATGTCAGTACTGCTTGTTTTATTTTCATATATCGGTTGCAGTTAGCCTTGCAACTTTTCAGCTGTTTCTTAGTACTTTATTGGTTTCCTGCCAGCATTCAGGCTTCCATATTGTAACCATTCTGTTGCATGGAATTATTTAGCATGGGAAAGATTTGTTTGTTTGGAAAGTTGAGTGTACTAGACCAGATTACAGGTCATGGGAATAACAAGAGATCATAAATCATCCCAATTACATCTTCAAAATGCTGTTTTTCATTAAACAATGGTCAGAAAGGAAGTGCCTGTCGTGTCAGTTCTGCAGCGTACAGTATATCTGCCCTCTCAACTTCAGCCTGCAAAACGGTCTCGTTCTATTGAATGGTGATTAATAAATGGAGGTCAGCAAGTTTGGCTCCCACTATGCTGACAAAGAGACACGTTAGCCTGTGAATTAGTATGCTGTCACTGGAGAAAAAAAACCTGCAAGTCAAACCCAGTGACAGGTGCCATACAGAGACATGCTTTGTCTCTGGGTGCCAGATACTGTATGTTGTAGCAGGGAAATGGAGGCATTCATTATGGGATAAGGAGCTGCAATGTGACTGGCTGAATAACCACACGTTTCCATGGCAGTGGATACTGCTGCCTATTGTATGTGCTTTCGTATCCCCCTGGAATGTGGAGACAAAACCTTGTCTATTTTCTCCCACAGACAGCACAGTCACAACACCAGGCAATATATAGATGTATAGACAGAGACGGTTTGCACAGACCAGGCTGCAACAGGGTTATTTTGTTATATTTACAGTGCCTTCAGAAAGTCTCTCACCCCTTGACTTTTTCCACATTTTGTTGTGTTACAGCCTGAATTTAAAATGGAATAAATTGAGATTTTGTGCAACCTATGTACACAAAATTTTTTTTGTTTTGTTTTTACAAATGTTTACAAATTAAACAAAAGCTGAAATGTCTTGATTCAATAAGTATTCAACCAGTTTTGTTAGGAGTAAAAATGTAGCTTAACAAGTCACATAATAAGTTGCATGGACTGATTCTGTGTGCAGTAATAGTGGATAACATGATTTTTTTCTGAATACCCCATCTCTGTACCCCACAGATACAATTATCTTTAAGGTCCCTCAGTCGAGTAGTGAATTTCAAGCACAGATTCAACCACAAAGACCAGGGAGGTTTTGCAACGCCTCGCAAAGAAGGGCAACTATTGGTAGATGGAAAATAAAGAGCAGACACTGAATATCCCTTTGAGCATGGTGAAGTTATTAATTACACTTTGGATGGTGTATCAATACACCCAGTCACTACAAAGATACAGGCGTCCTTCCTAACTCAGTTGCCGGAGAAGAAAACTGCTCACGGATTTCACCATGAGACCAATGGTGATTTTAAAACAGTTACAGAGTTTAATGGCAGTGATAGAAGAAAACTGAGGATGGATCAATAACATGTAGTTACTCCACATTACTAACCTAAATGACCGAGTGAAAAGAAGGAAGTCTGTACACAAGAAAAAATATTTCAAAACATTCTTCCTGTTTATAATAAGGCACTAAAGTAATACAGCAAAAAATGTGGCAAAGAAATGACATTTTGTCCTGAAAACAATGTATTGTGTTTGGGGGAAATCCAAAACAACACATCACTGAGTACCACTCTTCATACTTTCAAACATGGTGGTGGCTGCATCATGTTATGCATAGGCTCGTCATTGGCAAGGACAAGGGAGTTTTTGGGGGGGATAAAAATAAATGGAATAGAGCTAAGCACAGTCAAAATCCTAGAGGAAAATCTGGTTCAGTCTGCTTTCCAACAGACACTGGGAGTCAAATTCACCTTTCAACAGGACAATAACCTAAAATTCAAGGCCAATTACACACCAGGGTTGCTTACCAAGACGACATTGAATGTTCCTGAGTGGTTTTGACTTAAATCAGCTTGAAAATCTATGGCAAGACTTGAAAATGGCTGTCTAGCAATGATCAACAACCAACTTGACAGAGATTAAAGCGTTTAAAAAAGAATAATGTGCAAATATTGTACAATCCAGGTGTGCAAAGCTCTTGCATACTTACCCCAAAAGACACAGCTGTAATCGCTGCCAAAGGTGATTCTAACATGTATTGAATACTTATCTATTCAAGATATATTAGTGTTTTATTTTTCATTAAAACGTTTTCTTATAATAACTTTTCCACTTTCACCTTACAGAGTATTTTCTGTAGATCGTAAAAAAATAAATACAAATTCAATCAATTTTAATCCCAATTTGTAACAAAACAAAATGTGGAAAAATTCAAGGGGTGTGAATACTTTCTGTAGGCACTGTAGGATTTACGATGTATCACAGCATACAGTATATGCTGCCACTAATAGGGCTTTTGATAAGTTACAGAGTTACAGAGTCTATTGGAGTGGAGGGCAGCAGTGCCTACAGCAACAGTTGTGAAGTGACAAGAATGCGATTCTAATGTGTAACGTAGGAGCCTGACAGTAAATCCTGTGTAATGTGGTGTTGGGCCTGCGATCGGAGCTGGGGATGTCTTGTCTCTGAATTTCTGCAATCTTAGCAAACAGGACATATTCCAGTAGCACACACACAGAATGAACCAACAAACTAGTAAATGTGATATTGGGGAGCGATTCAGAAAATGGTTTATTGCTTTTTGTTCATGCAATGTGTGAGAACGCACTCTTTTTAAACGCCCCGCTATGAGTAATTGATACAAATTGTTCTAATGTTTATAAGATCGTCAAGACACCGCAAGACACACAATACATATAATGCATTAGAGTTATTAAACTATTACACATTGAGTTCTTAATCCAAATATCAGATTCTGGCTCTTGGTTTTTATTGGTTGAAATATGTGCAGGGGAGTTAACTTAATCATATCCATAAGCAGAATAGGGGGTGTTGAATTCTGTGAGAATGAGGTCACTAAATCTGTATGTCTGGATGGACCCACACCCTATTTCCAAATCACCAGCAGCATGGACAAACCATGACTGGCCACACTTCCATTCCCAAATCCCTACAGCCTGCAGTGCAGAGGGCCATCTCAGAGGTCTCCTTTGTCAAGGTGACCTGCCCATCAACCCCACTCCATCTGAGGGGAGTAGTGAGAGGAGTGGAACCTCTCGCTGGGGACTCAGGAACTTAAAGGTGGTCTCTCTCTCTCTCGATCTGTCTCTCTCTCTCTCTCGCTATCTGAGCTCACATCTCTGACTGCTACAGCCACTCTCTCTCTCTAATCCCCTCTCTGGCAGATTATTTCATAACAGTAGAGAGGAAAGAGGTCGGACTAAAGCCACCTGGCTGCCATCCCCTCCCTGTTTCTCTTTATGTCTCCAAGTAGATGTAGGCCTATATAGCATCGATATAATATCACACAGGCTTTGTCTGTGGCACTGCAGAAGTGTCCTAGTTTGTGTTTGTTAAATGTTTACTGTGGATCCAAATCTCATTCTTGGCAATGACAGGGAGAACATTGGAAAGTGTTTTGGAGGGGTGCAGGGGTGGAAGCTTGAGGCTGACAAAAATTGCTAGAGTCATTTCAAAGTTTTCAATGGAAACTCCATTATTGTGGAATAAAGAGGTCATGCAGTCTTCCCACAGATAAATGCTGCTAGGCATACCAAGTTCTGGCCCTCGTCTCTCACGCTCTCACATACTTCTCTCATCTTGGGTGACTTTGTGCTCCCCTTATGCCTTCTTTGTGCCCTCCTCATCTTCTCAAGCTACTCCATATCCATTTTTTCTATTTTATTCTTCTTCATATATAGGCCTATAATGAAGAAATTGAATGCTAGGAAGTTTCCACCATGTACGTAGTAGCCTTTATTTAAGAAATTATTCATTGCTATGCAAGATGTGATGCATTGTCTCACTAGTAATGAATGAACAAATGCATTTTTGTCGTTTTTGGAACATGAAAGGTGCCTGAAATAGCAATGCATGTAATCATATCAGGACATGAAGGAGCTCAGTATAAAGGGAATTCCAGTTAGAGTCATTCACAGTTCCTTCATTCTTATTAATTATGGCTGCTTTGTTCTTTATTGAATACTCTCTCTCTCTCTCTCTCTCTCTCTTTCTCTTTCTCTCTCTCTCTCTCTCTCTCTCTCTCTCTCTCTCTCTCTCTCTCTCTCTCTCTCTCTCTCTCTCTCTCTCTCTCTCTCTCTCTCTCTCTCTCTCTTTCTCACTCTCTTTCTCACTCTCTTTCTCTCTCTCTGTTTATTGGTTGGGTGTCTTTCTTTACACACACCACTATTTGCATTGCAGAATGGAAATTCGTATTTAACAGCCAGTTTCTATAGTGGTACCAAGGGCAAAATTACACTTTTGTGTACGCTAGCTTTGGTATTTTATTAGGATCCCCGTTAGCTGTTGCGAAAGCAGCAGCTGTTTGTCCTGGGGTCCACACAGAACATGAAACATGACATAATACAGAACATTAATAGGCAAGAACAGCTCAAGGACAGAACTACATGAATTTACAATTTACAACGTCACACAGCCTACATATCAGTACATATCACACAAAATATCTAGGTCAAATAGGGGAGAGGCATTGTGCCGTGAGGTGTTGCTTCATCTGTTTTTTTAAACCAGGTTTGCTGTTCACTTGACAAATCTGAGATGGAAGGGCTCTATATAATGGCTCTATATAATACTGTACATTTTCTTGAATTTGTTCTGGATTTGGGGACTGTGAAATGACCCCTGGTCGCATGTCTGGTGGGGTAAATGTGTGTGTCAGAGATGTGTGTTTGGAATTTTCAACACATGAATGTCTCTTATAAAAAGAAGAAGTGATGCAGTCAGTCTCTTCTCTATTTTTAGCCGAGGGAGAGAGAGAGAGAGCATACATATAGGATATAAACCCACCCACTTTTCCAAAGCACAGCCCCCACACCACCAAAGGGATATCATCAGACCACTAACTACCCTGAGACAAGGCTGAGTATAGCCCACGAAGATCTCACCCACTGCACGACCCCGAGGGGTTGGAAAACCGGACAGGAAGATGACGTCAGTAACTCAACTCACTCAATTCGAGTATAGCGGGAAAAAAGCCTGGCACGATGTGATGCACCCCACCTAGGGACAGCAAGGGAGATCGCAAGCAAGCCAGTGACTCAGCCCTCGTAATACGGTCAGAGGCAGAGAATCCCAGTGGAGAGAGGGGTGCCCGGCAAGGTAGAGACAGCAAGGGTTGTTCGTAACGCCAGTGCCTTGTCGTTCACCTTCGCACCCCAGGGCCAGACTACACTGAATCATAGGACCTACTGAAGAGATGAGTCTTCATTAAAGACCTAAAGGTTGAGACAGAGTCTGCATCTTTCACATAGATCGGCATTCTATAAAAATGTAGCTCTATAGGAGAAAGCCCTGCCTCCAGCTGTTTACTTAGACATTCTAGGAACAATAAGGAGGCCTGCGTCTTGTGACCGTAGCGGATGTGTAGGTATGTATGGCAGGACCAAATCGGAGAGATAGGCAGGAGCAAGTCCATGTAATGCTTTGTAGGTTAGCAGTAAAATCTTCATATCAGCCCTAGCCTTAACAGGAAGGCAGAGGCTGGCGCTAGAATAATATGATATCATTTTGCGGTTCTAGTGACGATTCTAGCAGCTTTATTTAGCACTAGTTGAAGTTTATTTAATGCCTTATCTGGGTAGCCGGAGAGTAGAGCATTGCAGTAGTCTAGTTTTGAAGTGACAAAAGCATAGATTAGCTTTTCACCATAATTGTCTGACAAAACAATTTTTGAATGTTACGAAGATGGAAAAAAGCTGCTCTTGAAATATGTTTGATTTGTTAATCAAAAGAGAGATCAGGGTCCAGAGTAACACTGAGGTCCTTCACAGTTTTATTTGAGACGACTGTACAACCTTCGAGATTCATTGTCAGATCCGACAGCATATCTCTTTGTTTCTTGGGAACTAGAACTAGCATCTCTGTTTTGTACGAGTTTAAAAGTAAACAATTAGCCGCCATCCACTTCCTTGTCTGAAACACAGGCTTCCAGGGTAAGGAATTTTGGGGTTACCAATCCAAGGTAACATCAATTAATTTAATCTCCTCAACTTGCTCAACAGCCACGTTATTCATAATCAGATTCAGCTAGAACTTAAGGAAAGATTTGCACCAAACACAATGGTCTTAGTTTTAGAGATGTTCGGGACCAGTTTATTACTGGCCACACATTTTAAACTGACTGCAACTTTTTGTTTACAGTTGCAGTAATTTCACTAGCTGTGGTTGCTGACACGTATAGGGTTGAATCATCAGCATACATAGACACACAGGCTTTGTTTAATGCCAGTGGCAGGTCATTAGTGAAAATAGAGTAGGTGGCCAAGAGAGCTGCCCTGCGATACGCCACACTTTGCATGTTTAACATTAGAGAAGTTTCCATTAAAAACCTTCTGTGTTCTATTAGATAGCTCTGAATTCATGATATGGCAGAGGTTGAAAAGCCCTAATACACATGTTTTTTCAACAACAGGTCCATAATATGAAATGTAACAGTACAGCTCCCACATTCTTCTTATAATCAATTTCTTTCAACCAATCATCAGTCATTTGTGTCAGTGTAGAACATGTTGAGTGTCCTTCTCTATAAGCAAGATGAAAGTATGTTGTTTGGACTGCATCTGGTCAAACACAATATTTTCCAAAAGTTTACTAAGAGTCGGCAGCAAGCTGATTGGTCGGCTGTTAGAACCAGCAAAGGGTCCTTTAACATTGTTGGGTATCGGATTGACTTTGGCTTCCCTACAGGTCTGATAAACATACAAATATGACAAATAGGAGTGGCAATATAGTCTGCTACCATCCTCAGTAACGTTCCATCTAAGTTGACAATAACAGGTGGTTTCTCATTATTGATGGACAACAATATTTTTTCCACCTCACCCACACTAACTTCATAAAACTACAATGCTTTTCTTTCATTATTACGTATTTTATGTATTCAGATGATAGCTTGCAGTTTGTTGTTGGCATTTCATGTATACGTTTGCCTACTTTGCCAATTAAATAGTCATTAAAGTAATTGCTAACATCAAAAGTTTTGTGATTTGATTCAATGAAAGATGGAGTTGAAGTAGTATGTCTGCCCATAAGTATTCAAAAGTTTTTTTGCAACATACCCTATGTCATTTATCTTGGTTTCATTTATCTTGGTTTAATTTCTCTTGGTTTTATCTTGGTAAAATGTCTTCCTCTGTTTGTTCAGTTTAGTCACATAATTTCTCAAATTACAGTAGGTTTGCCAATCAGCTGTGCAGCCAGACTTATTCCTTTTACCTCGTCCTTCTCAACCATACAGCTTTTCAAGTGTTCATCAACCTTAACAGTTCTAACAGTCAGTTTCTTAGTAGGTGCATTCTTATCAATAACTGGAAGAAACCATTTAAAAAATGCATCAAGTGCAGGTCGTATGATCTCTTATACACTATTTTAGGCCCAACCGTTTTGGAACTTTGGCTTTTCTTAATATGGCCACTACATTATGGTAAATACATCCAATGGGTATGGACACAGCTTTAGAGCAGGGTTCTGCAATATTGGCTTTAAGATGGGGTCACAGACACAGAGAGTGACTCTCTACTGGAGAGTCCAGAGATTTGGGCCGGGACTGAATGTGCTTTTGTGACGGTTCCCCACAAAAGCGCCACACATCTTGTCAAACAAGACAAGGGTCTGTAAAATAAAAGCGCATTATACTCAGACGTATAGACTTGCACCATCTACTGTTCTGGTGAGTGACAAAAAGATGGTTTGGAAACAGAGACAGAGACAGGGCCCTCTGTGTGATTCCTGTCTGTCTCGTTAAGGATAGAGGACAGATTGATGTGCTCTGTACCCACTGGGGATGTCAGTGCACATAAACAACAGCAGCACAGAGAGAGTTATAAACACCCAGACATAGGCGGATATAGACATGAATCGACTCTTTCAATTGGCTAGCGTTTCATTGTGCAGCCAAAAAGAAAACAGGTCAGCTTTGAACTCCCTTTGCCACCACACACAACAGCACAAGATAAAAACATTTTTAAGGATAGTTTTTTAACTGCTGCTGGATAAAAGTGAACAGCTGGAATGTATGCATTGCCAGTGAAGCACAAGTGTCTAGCAGTGCCTTGAGAAAGCACCAGCACCTGACGGCTGCGGTAAGTAATCCTACAGCACAATGTCATTACAGGAAGACATTGGGCCTTAATAGACTGAGTCCTACAGTAGATTTGGACTTAATTGTGCAGCGCTAAAGGCATTTATTATTATCAGAGCTGTTTTCTGGCCGGCATGCGACATTTGGAGGCAGCCAGTATTCACACTTGTGTTGGCGCTGAGCCGAGCAGGAAACAGGAATAATAACAGGTCCTGAGTAGCTACATGCCGCCGCCCAGGGGACCGGCCGAGGCCCCTGTACACTCACCCACCAATTTACAGCCAAGCGTACAGGAGCCCGGGGTGTGCGTCACACTGCCGACGCCTGCACGCTGAGCATAGCCAACAAAAGCAACAAGTATGAGAAGTTTACTTGTGTGTGTGCGTGTGTGTTGAATTGCACCATGGTAAGCCATGATGAGTGTCCCTCCTCTTTCTTTTTCCTGTCCACTTATTTGTGGAAAGTAAACCTTCGCAGAAGTACTACTGTGTTATTATTTTAGATCTGTAGTCCCAACTCCCTCCAAATTTTTGTGTAAATTTATGTCCATATGTTCCATATGAAGTGTATCTGTAAAACGTAACAGTTGAGAACACAAACCACAGCAATTAATTGGACCTTCAATAAACGTAGGAGGTCCACTGAGTGAAGAGTTCTTGCAGTGACTTCAAAGTTGTTGTACATATGTGACCGACCAGCTCGATTCGGTCTTTTGTAGCAACATTTGGAATTTTGTTTTTTTACATTGGATAAAAGTAGAGACTCAGAGCTCGAAAATGGTATATCATACACTACAGTTGAAGAACAATGGGAAAGTAATTCCTGCTTTGAAAGTTGAGAAACTTGTATCCTCGCTTTTGAGGAAAGGGCCTTGTTTGGTACCTACTGGAGAGCTCTTCTTTGTCTACACCCATTCAGCATATTTCACACCCTCTTAAGCTTTAGCTCCTCCCATCTCTTTAAGGGTTGATCCGAGCGTGCTGTACTAACCACAACAGTCAAGCACCCAAGCTAACTGGCTAACGTTGGCTAGCTTGCGAGCTACTTCCAGACACAAATGAGAGAACAGCTCACTGACCATTTTACTCGCCCTAGCAGAGCTTGTTAGGCTGTGTTTACGTTATCCAGAGTGTGGGGGCTGCAACTGTGCTGCTGGCAACAATTTACGCTTTTTTGCCAACGTTTACTGACACCGGCCATATTCAACAGGTGTTGAGCATTCGTAAATTCGTCAGATATTCTGCACTCTGGCACACTCAGACGAGAGCTCTCTTAAATCGGTGTAGATAGCCAGAGCGAATATACCAGCTATGTCTATCAACAGTTGTCGCAGTGACATTCTATTGAAATGGTGGAGTATTTTGATAAGACACATATAGTTAGCTAACGCACTTTTGTACATCACCCTGTAATGTACAATTTACCTTATTTTAGCGCCCAAAACACATAATATTTCCAGGTCAACTGTAATATGAATACCATTGTAAAACACAATTTCTCCCCTTTCCAGCAAAATCAATGACGAGACATTCATTCTCTGCATAATTGAAGAAGGCAATGAGCTCCATCAGGTCTTTTTAAAAATGTCTTGATAGGGAAAGGGGGAGATAACTCGTGTGGGGAAACTGCTTTTTTCACCCGATCTGTCCAATTTATCACCTCTAAAATGTAAATGAAACACTATAAAGAGTTTATATAATGTGTCATTACATACCTATTTAAAGGTTTGTGTCGAACTTTAATCAGATTTTTAGGGCGGCGCTAAAGTTATCTTCAAATGTTAACAGCGGCTGTCACGGCTTTTGAGAGTCATGATGGCTTGCAGTGATGACGCAAAAAAATAAATGCATCCAGTTGTACAATTGACTAGGTATCCCCCCTTAACCTGTCCCTGTCCCTTTCTTGTTTTTAATCTGTAAGAGAAGCGCTACACCTGATGGAGAGAGGCTGTACAATACAGAATGAGTTGCATTATGCGTGCTGTACGTTACGTCATGACACGTCACAATTTAACGTACAGTGTCAGAGGGCTCAGTTTTTTCAACTTTTATCCAATACTATCAGGCCATTACCATGTCAATCAACGCTTGAATAGAAACGTAGTTCACAACCCAGATTTTGATAACAACATAGTCGCTTTAGTTTTCACTGCAGCCTCGTTTGAATGCCACGGTTGTGCAAATTTGTACAGAATGGGGTTAGTTAACAGTAGATAGCTAGCTAAACAATGAACCCTAATCCCAACTCAACTACCCTGCATGAATCTGCAGGTAGCTAGCCAACCAGGTTCAATGTTAGCTAGCTAACATTAAGCTATAACTAGCAAAGCAAATGGCTCTGATACGAATAATATTACTACACAGATCATACACGTAACGTTAGCTAGCTGACCTAACAACAGCAGTCAAGCACTCAAGCTAACTGGCTAACGTTGGCTAGCTTGCTAGCTACTTCCAGACACAAATGAGAGAACAGCTCACTGACCATTTTACTCACTCTATTGAAATGGATACTTGCATAGTGGAGTCTTTTGTTAAGACATGTAGCTAGCTAGCTAAACAATTAACCATAATCCCAACTCATTACATTAGTACCCTGCGTGAATCTACAGGTAGCTAACCAACCAGGTTCAATGTTAGATGGCTAACATTAGGCTATAACTAGCAAAGCAAATGGCTCTGAGATACAAATAATATTACTACACAGATCATACACGTAACCTTATAACAACAGCAGTCAAGCATCCAAGTTGACTGGTTAACGTTGGCTAACTTGCTAGCTACTTCCAGACTCAAATTGAAATGGATCATACACGTAACGTTAGCTTGCCAGCCAGCTAACGCTAGCTAACTAACAGTACACTTGAAATGAAAAAACTTTCTGACAAATTTAGAAATGTGTAATATCTGAAAATGTAGCTAGCGAGACTATCTTACCCATATGCATGGAATGGATGCTTCTCCCTGTTACGGATGCCATGGTTGCCCTTACTTAATTTGAAGATGTAATCTCCTTAGCTATCATACTCTAATTCCACTGATTTCAAAACTCGGTCCTCCAGAAAATGCAGAGCAACACTTATGCAGTTCTACTGTGCAAAATATTTTTTTCTAAAAAGCCATGTTACACAGGATTACCTACACATACTTACCAGCTCAAATAGACAGAAGCATGCTACATGGCAGACCAATCCGAACTCATCTCTCGGCATGTCCAGCCAACTCATTATTTCTGCTAGTCATGGCTAGCGGGAAGGTTGCTACCTTTTTCTGTGGCTAAACCAACTAGGCTCATAATTTTAACATTTTGTTTGTATTTGCAGATGGCATACATGTTTGTTATTAAGGCACATGAAAGTTCACATGTCAAAAAACGCATTTTGATTAAAAAACATTTTTTTACATTCAAATGACTCTCCTGTGAAGTAGTGACGTGGGACATATGCCTACTTTCCTGAAATTAGTCACATATTTGAATAACTTTACAAGCCAGTGTGTATGTCAACCTGTCAGCTTGTCAGGAACTTGTGGTGGTGATCTATTTAGCTTATATACAATTAAATGTCTCATAAAATGTCATCAAAATTATCTCAATGTTGCAACTGCATCAATATACATCTAGTAGGATAGTGGTTCCCAACCTGTGGTCTTCGGGCAAACCTATCATGTTATCTCCCGAAGGACATACGTGGAAAGAAAACTGACAAATGAAATGGATTCACCTTGCAAAGTTACATTGTTCCTCTGGCAGTCCAACTCTGGGTCTTACTGTACAGTAACTCCATGTAGGGGACGTTTGACGTTCTCCCTACAGCTCCACAGAGTAGCCTGAAGAGCCGTTTCACTCAGCCTCAGATCTGGGATCTGCCTGTTGTCTGTGGTTGACATGGTGATGATCTGACTCAGAAGTAGTGCTTCTTCTCGCCTTCATAAATCCAGGCCTCATACTGTGTGATGAGCTGCTGTGACGCTGAAGCTGTCTGTCCGCCTGTCCTTGGAGATAGATACTGCACCACTAGTTCAAACACGGTAGCAAACACTTGCTCAGTGCAACTCTCACAGCACTCATCTAAATGAGAGGAATACTTGAAGTAATGAGACTATTATATGAATTCTTCAGCAAATGGGTCATTACTTTCCACATTTGCTTCTAGTGTTCCTCTCACCCTTTACCTTATCGTCCCCCTGTTTAACACCACAAACCAATGACATTAGTGCTGCTATAACCACATTCAGATGCATTACACTGTTGACACAACATGGGAGTGTTGTTAAGATTACTATCCCAGACATCCACAAAGTAATTTGGTTTCAAATGCTTCCCCTCATCAATACATTTGGGATTGCTAATAAAATTACAATTAGAAAGCAGGCAGCACTAAGGCCAATTTTAGACAGCCAATTATATTTCTGGCTCGATTAACCTGTAAATAAGCATTGGGCTCAGGAGGAGGCATCTATAGTAAATTAAGCATTGGGGAACGCTTATCGATCCCTTAATCAATTCCACTGTCACGCCCTGACCTTAGAGTTCCTTATTATTTGCTCTATGTTTGGTTAGGTTAGGGTGTGACTCGGGTGGGAAAGTCTATGTTTTCTATTTCTTTGTTTTTGGCCGTGTGTGTGTGGTTCCCAATCAGAGGCAGCTGTCTATCGTTGTCTCTGATTGGGGATCACATATAAGTTGTCATTTTCCTTTTGGGTTTTGTATGATCTTGTTTTCTGTTTCGTGTCTGTACCTGACAAAACTGTGCGCTTTCGTTTTTACTTTGGTTATTTTGTTTGAGTGTTTTTTGATAATAAAAATCATGAACACTTTCCACACTGCGCTTTGGTCCACTCCTTTCGACGAGAGCCGTAACATCCACTCATATTCATCATGGTTATTGATCATTTATTCCAGCATCTTTCAGCCCAATATTTACAAGTTACACTCCATTTCACTTTTTTTCCTCAATCACTTTGCTTGTCACTTTTATCCAGCGACTTTAAAAATAGCCTTAATCAAATGTTATGTAGTGCATTAGCAGCAGTTATGCAGTTATTACTCATGTTAAAACATTCTGCCACAACTCTGAGATTAGAAGGCTATTTTTACTAGGCTGTACAACTCATATGTAATAAATCTGTTGGAGGTGTTCGTTATTTTAGCAAAAATGACGTTTTATGGTCGATAATCATTACGTTACCCTGTTTGACTGAGGCCTTGTCTGATTTGTCTCTTGTGTAATATGAGTACAGGCACATGTTGACAATACTGTTTGTTTTGTTTGTGGGGGGTATGGACGATGTCACCATCTCCTGACAGTCACCAGAAGGAGATGTTTGACCAGAGACATAATGTAAATGATGGGCTTTAGCAAAGCCAAATAAAAATAATTTTATGAAAGAACTGCAGAATTGCTCTTCAAACAACCTATTTCTGTAGTCATTCTAAGTTTGAAACACAAAAGCATCCTTGTTTTCAATGTATAGATCAAAAGAGGAAAATATGAGCTAGTGGTGCTGTACACATTCCATTGTTATGACGTGAGACGGTACACAAACACAACCACACACACGCAGCCGCTCTTCGACAGATTAGCATTATCCCACAAAGACAAAGCTGGTACATTAGCGGGGGAATAAATGCTCTTCTTCCTGTTCTCAGAAGTGACCCCGCAGCACAGGAAGCTGTTTGCAGCTGTACCGCGTTCCCAACTGTGACACCCGCTCTGAATGGCAGGATGTCCTGCCCAGAGTTCCTCTGTGAGTCTCCGTGAGGGGCTGCACAGGTTGAGGAGGTTCAATGACCACTAGAAAGTCTCCTTCCCTAGTCCTTATACAGCCTAAAAAACATTGTCTGCTTCCTAAATGGTACCCTATTGCCTATATAATGCACTACTTTTAACCAGAGCCCTCTATATAGTGCACTATATAAGGAATAGGGCCCCAATACACCACTATCACACCCTGTCATGGGACCTTTATTGGCTAGTAGAGGAATATTATGGCAGAGGTTCAGTACCACTGCTCTTTACACGTTGTCTTTTATGCTGTGTAGAAAGGAAGCTGTGAAATCCATGATATGGCGTGGTGCAGACGGTCAGACTGGAAATGACATTTCACAACCTGTCTGGGTTTGACAGACAATGGACGGATCGGGGTTGACGGCTGTCGGGGTGAAAGGTTCTAGTGGTGTGGAAACGAAATGCAGACGGTCTTGGATCTTAGTCCTCTGCAGGAAATGTGTGATGCCCATCTGCAGGACATTTCTTCACACAAATATTGCATATCTCTGAGCAGTTATTTCTACTCCCGTTATCAGTTCTGGAGGATCCTCACAAGTCATGTCATCAAACTTCATAATACTGGCTTTGGTCTGTGTTCAGTGTGTTCATGCACAGTGGCTCAGATGGTGTGTTTTCCTAGAAGCCTCCGATAAGGCTTAACACCTCCATTATGAAGTCCAATGACATGGCTTGTTAGAACAGGATGATTCCATGGACTGAGACAGTGGTTGGGGTTGGGGTTAAACCATGACTGAATGGCATCAGAATGTAAATTCCACTGGCTGGCCGAGAGAAAGAGAGAGAGAGAGAGAGTAGAGCTGACTTCCTGCGGATCAGGGATTTCTCTAATGCATTATTGAATGGGGACGGGGCTGATTCGGGTTCCTGTTTTTACTCTTCAATCGAAACTGATCGTGCTGCCAAGTTCCTGCCTGCCTGCCTGCCCATCAACCGAATGCATACCCAGAAGTTACTAGAATGTAGAAATGAAAGTGGTGGCTGTTTTTTTTGTGTCAAATAAAATGGGTATTTTCCTTTATAGACAGCAAAAAACTCAATTTGACCCCCAAAGACGATTGCATTTCAAAATAGCAGTTTGGAATGTTCAGATTTGAACTTTCCTTATGAGGACTGATCATGTGCAGTACTAGGAATACATCTAAATGAGCTGTCTGTTTTTCAATCTGCAATCACCTGCTGTGTTGTGCATCAGGTCTGTAAAGTAAGTCTTAAAACACGCCTTCTCTAAGGAGACGATTCTCTGTTAGAATGGCCCTTCTGTCATCGCCTCTGTCATCGCCTCCAATGTATCAAACGGACAGAATAGACAGAGAGAATGGGAGTGACAGTTTGTTTTAGTTTGTCTCCCTCCGGAAGAAAGGGTTGACTTGTCAACGTGTCCATCACTACCACAGTCATCTGCTGTAGAGGAGCTGAGAAACGGGGAACATAGCTGGCTAACAGAACTCCCATGAAAAGTGTTTCTCATGAGACCTGAGCATGACATGGGCTGTTACTGTCAGATGCTGGATACTACCTACAGTATGTATACACATGCACGCACACACACACACGCACGCACGCACGCACGCACGCACACACACACACACACACACACACGCATGCACGCACACACGCACGCACACACACACACACACGCATGCACGCACACACGCACGCACGCACGCACGCACACACACACACACACACGCATGCACGCACGCACGCACACACACACACACGCACGCACGCACGCACACATGCACGCACACACACACACACACTATGAGGACTAGTTTTGTTGCTATCGGCACATTTACAGCACACAGGGGAGTGTACTGGCTGGCTGTTCTGTCTGTGATGTTGCATCAGCATCACATCATTAAATAGTTAGAGGGTCTCTAGCTGTCAGCGGAAGGTAAGTGGTTTTCCTTTTTCATTATTTTGCGTGAAAGGAATGATACGATGAAAGTTAATTGTGCTTCGCTGTGCAGCTCAGTGATCATCTATTTGCATTTGGGACAAAGCTCCTCCTAAGACACTGTCATGTATCATCAAATCAAATGTAGCTTGTCGTGTATGTGAGCATGCAGCACTCACATTCCTGTGCACCCAGATAAAATACACTGTCTGTAAACTTTGCCTGAACTTCAGCGTGTCTGAAATATAGCGTTGGAGGAGCTCTCAATGCTGCCACAAACCTCACAGGAATGTTCACCAAGTTGAAAGGAGGCTATCTCTTACATAATTGATCACACATTACAGAGGCTCCAAATCATAATCCGCCATCAGACCTGTTTTCTATACAGCTGGGTAATGGTTTGTTTTCTTACTTTCTGGCAAAGATGAGGGGGTGGAAACATCTCTTGTTGGCTGAGATCTCTTCAATGCCCTGTCAATCAAGTCCTCATCTGGCCATCCCTTTCGCCAGTACAGTAAAAGAACCACTGAGCCTGGGTTTGGCTCAGCTTATGATGCACATTATGGGGAAAATAGAGGCAGCCAGCCCATACACTTTCACACATGCTTAAAATAACAGGCATGAGATAGCTGAAGCAATGCAGAACTGATACCACTTAGAGGGTATTCAAAGGCTTTTGCCGCAAAGCTAATCGAGGGAATCTTGACTCTTCTGCAGCCAAGGAAAGCCTGGGTTGACTTCCACAGCTCTGTGTTTCAAAGAGAAGACTTTTCATGACAAGGAGACCTTTGAATAATTATTTTGTGTTAGATTTGTTTTTTCCTCCAGAAGGTCACTCTGACTTTGTAAAAGTTTGAGATGTTTATTATGCACATCACATGCCCTTACCCAGTCCTTGTATGTGAAAGAACGCTTAACTAACTGTCATTTGGGTGTGTTAATGCAGGCTAGACCATGTAAAGAACCATTATATAACCACTGGCCTTTCTGTAAACCTTTACTGAAGTAATCTTCCACTTTGTAATAATTGCAGTATGTGTACCTTTGTGTGTCTCTAAAGCTGCATTTAAACAGGAAACCCAATTCTGATATTTTTGTCACTAATTGGTATTTTGAGCTGATGTTATTAAGTTCAGAATTGGGCTGCCCAGATCAATCACTGATGTTCACAACAGAGAAAATAAGCTCTCGGTTTCATTGAACTCTGGAAAGCAACTGATTGCTCGCTCTAAACAACTCTAATTGGTCTAACGTAATCTTCAAGGAAATTCTTCTCTAGTCACTCTATGGCCCATGTCTGTGCTTGAACTAGTGTTGCAGTTTCTATCTCCCAGGAGAGGACAGTCAACTTCAGCTTCACAGCAGCTCATCACACAGTATGAGGCCTGGATTTATGAAGGCGATAAGAAGCACTACTTCTGAGTCAGATCATCACCATGACAACCAAAGACACAGCCAGGCTCCCAGATCTGAAGCTGAGTGAAAACGCTCTTCAGGCTACTCTGTGGAGCTGATGGGAGAACGTCAAACGTCCCCTACATGCTACTGTACTGTAAGCTGAGCTGTGAGAGGAACACTACACTAGCTTCAAGTGTTCGTCTCGAAGTTCAATAAGTGAATAAGTAACTGTATAACTTAATTTTAAGTCTTTTTTTTAAAACAAACAAATGTGCCTTCCTTGCAGTTCAACACTTTCTCTGGATTGAGATGTATTTAGTGTAGGAAGGAAAATAAATACATAGGGGCCTGAAGCTTTTGTTTTTGATGTTTCTTGTGGTGAAATCAGTTCTGTTTGTTACTACTCTCTCATCACAGCAGACATTTTTTGGCACCAAATTGGGTCACTTTGCTTGCTTTTCATGCAACAATAGGTACGCTTCTTTGAGTCTCTAGGCCTGTCTTTGTTTATATATTTTTTATTGAATATAACTTTTATAACTTGTGACAGTCTCTGACACAATAGCACAGGTTTGTGTACTAGCACAATTCCAAAGAGATACAGTACAATCCCCTATTGGAGAAATTGTGTCACACCTGTGAATAATTTTTCAATTTCACTGAGAAATTTTCACATTGGCTGAGAGATTGTGAGACCTGCTATAGGCGTACAGATACCACTGCGGTTTGGCTAGTGACATCTTTGAATACATGCGATTCTCTACTACGATAAACAGCCTCTGCATATCAAACACTCACATAAATGTCACTCCAACAGGAGAATCAATGATATGCAGGTACCTATGAACAATATTATCTACACTACAGCCATCCCTTTCACCCCTGATCATTGCAAGTCACATATCAGAAAAATAAGTGGTTAGTTGAATTACAGGCTTCCTAAGTGGCATCGTGTGCAGGGTTCTGAGGCCATCATCAGTGTCCTGTGCCATGCCCTGTCATTATTAATACTCTGAGCCACTGGTGGTGACGTGTGTGTGTGTGTTTGTGACAGACTAATGAGAGCTGCCAACTGATGACTTATCCTTTGAGCTGCAGACAGCAGGCAGGCCTGGTGGCGATGATGACCAATGATGCACAATAATACACAAAGGACATGTCTGATAACAGCTCTCCTCATGAAAAGCCTTGGCTCTCATCTTCGGTTGGAAAATCTGGTTGTTGTTTTGGATTGCGTTTGGTGTGTATTTTTGTCATTTTATTTTTATCTTTTTCTTAGTTTCATTTGTCACATGATTTAATGTGTAGCCCATGACTACGCCAACACTCTTAGAAAAAAGGTCCTATATTGAACCTTAGAGGGTTCTTCTGTTGTCCCCATAGGACAACCCTTCGAAGAACCCTTTTTGGTTTCAGGTAGAACTCTTTAGGGTTCCATGTAGAACCCAGTTATCCTATAGGGACAGTCGAAGAACCCTTTTGGAACCCTTTTTTCTAAGAGTGTACGAACGTATTTTCATTCCGGTGATGAATAATTCATGATTTCCATGACCACAATCCAAGAGGAGAGCATCATGACTGTAACGCTCGTCTGAAGAAGTGGACCAAGGCGCAGCGTAATTTGTGGTCATCATATTTATTTAAATAAGAACCAGCAACAAAATAACAAAGTGAAACCAAAACGGACGTACCGTTCCGTAGGCTACAAGAGCTGTACAAAAACAAGATCCCACAACATAGGTGGGAAAACAGGCTACCTAAGTATGATTCCCAATCAGAGACAACGATAGACAGCTGCTCCTGATTGGGAACCACACTCGGCCAAACAAAGAAATACAAAACATAGAATGCTCACCCCACATCACACCCTGACCTCACCAAATAGAGAAATAAAACGGCTCTCTAAGGTCAGGGCGTGACAATGACAGAAACAAAAGCCCATTAACATGTTTAAAAATCCCATTTGTTGTTGCACATGTTTCCATGTATTAAAAGCTGTTATTGGAATATACTGTATGGTAATGTGCCCAACAACGTGATAGCTGTGTTAATTATCCACCAAATGCATTGGTTGATATGGCTGTCCACACTGGGAGGTAGATTATAGACCAGCACTTCTTATCTTCCTGGGCCAGATTACACTGCCAGACACGCAGCCCAGTCCAATGCGGCTTGTGCCTCAAGCAGAATCCTCTTATATTTCCATCTAAAATGCTTTAAGGGGCAAATGATCTGTATTTTGGAATGTGATGGGAATATTGCTGCTGTGTTTGCAACAGACTCTTGTAGCAAGCAGATCGTAGTTTTCCCATGTGACCAAGTCTGTATGGACATGGTGACAGGATGGATGACAGTGCTGCTATGGTCCCACACCCCCCTGGGTATTGTCAACATGGTCGCCGATTCACTTTGCATTTGTTTAATTGTCATTATTAGCATTGTGGCTTTTGTGTACATATTGTGGTAAAAACTTATATCAACTCAATGTGAAGCTAACAAACTAACTCGAGTTGCAGAGAAAGTGCTGAATTTGTACCCTTATATACGAGCGTATTGCTTTACTTTGGTATTGCCTTTGCATATGCATGTGAAACTCAATATTTAATATGAATCTTCTATTTTATGCAAAGGGTCTCTGGCGCCCCCAGAAAATTTATTTTTTCTCTATCATCTCACCGATGTTCTACAACTTCCTCTCTCTAAAACTGCTTGTCCTTATCACTCTACTGTAGATAGCCAGGAGGAGCGGGTAGCTCTTGCCTAGCTAGACCCCCCCCCCAAGCAGGTCCTTTGAGATCACCCAGCCTAGAAGCCCAGAGCTGCATAGAAGACGCTCTCACAAAGACATACTGTACGACACCACCAACACTTGTTGATGTTTTCAGATTACATCTCGCCAGGTGGGGGAAGGGGGAGTCTAATTCAACTGTCCAACACAAACTGTTACGCACTGTTAAAAAAAAGCCTGTCTTATGTAGAGCAAGTCAAGCAGATGGAGCATAAAAACGAATCTGGAACACACAGGCAAGACCTCTGCCATGTAACAGAGACGGCTGTTGGTTGTTTAGATAGAGAGAGATGGAGGGAGGGAGGGATTGAGGGAGAAAGAGAGAGAAAATGGAGATGGAAATGGAGCGAAGGAGATGGAAAGAGAAGGGAGGGAGGTTAAATAAATAAATGATGTCTTTGAGTTATCAAAAGACAAAGCTAAATGGTCTTCCTAAGTTTTAATTTAGCACCACAAGTCTAACATTTGATACTAGACAAACTCAAATAAACTGATAAAGTAGCATGAACTAAGGAAGTAAACTGATCAGACTGCCGTGTTTTGAGGTTAGGGGTTCTATCCTGTTCATTTCTAATTGTTATTTAGTTTTTCATGAGAATAGCTTCTACTTCAGGGCATGCAGCATACTGTGAATAGGAACCTAGTTTATCCATAACTGGCCTCAAAAGAGGAAGAAGTGGAAAGAAAATTGGCACAACATTATAGTAGGGCCTGGTGGGGGCAAATGGTAGCAATTGTCACGGTTGCTGTGGGAAGTTGACAGGTAGGCAGGCTCTCACTTGTTGGACCAGGCTGAGATGTCTCATACTGTAATGAAGCCCATAGAGAGAGAGCAGATAGAAGTGACAGTGTGAGTTATGTTTCCGACCAGAGCTAAAGTGAAAGAATGGAGGTCAGCTATTACCCAGCATTACCCAGAGAATGGGCCTGGAGAATGACTTGCTCTATATAGCTTTCAGGAGAAAACCTTTTTCCTTGGTTGAATGCGTGTGTGAATGCGTGTGTGTGTGTGTGTGTGTGTGTGTGTGTGTGTGTGTGTGTGTGTGTGTGTGTGTGTGTGTGTGTGTGTGTGTGTGTGTGTGTGTGTGTGTGTGTGTGCGTGCGTGTTTGTGCGTGCGTGCGTGCGCACGTGTGTGTTTGCATGATTTCATTCACATGCTTGTTGATAACCACTTAATGAAATGCTTAGAATTTGTGAGATGTGAAGTAGCAGCTGATCTGTAGTCATGGAAACTGTTCAGGGGCAACCACAAGCATGCAAGACATTCCTGTGACTAATGTGAATATGTAATTCAGGAAGACAATACAAAAAAGAAATGACCAGAGGACGTTGTGGTTTTTAACTTTATTGCTTTTTATTTATTCTTATTTATAGGGGGATCCCTCTGTGAGGAATGTGCTGTGTTTGTAATTCTACGTAGCAACAATATCCTGAACTAGAGTTATTTCTGTTTCTATGAATTTCTGATATCTAAATATTTTGGTCCGTTGTTGTTCGCTGGATATATTGGATTCAGGAGCAGCATGTGGAGAGTGATTGGACGATGCTGTAGGGCATGGAATTTTTTATGACCACAGCCTAGTAACTAGGGCCCAGAGATGACCACAGCCTAGCAACTAGGGGCCAGAGATGACCACAGTCTAGCAACTAGGGCCCAGAGATGACCACAGCCTAGCAACTAGGGCCCAGAGATGACCACAGCCTAGCAACTAGGGCCCAGAGATGACCACAGCCTAGCAACTAGGGCCCAGAGATGACCACAGCCTAGCAACTAGGGCCCAGAGATGACCACAGCCTAGCAACTAGGGCCCAGAGATGACCACAGCCTAGCAACTAGGGCCCAGAGATGACCACAGCCTAGCAACTAGGGCCCAGAGATGACCACAGCCTAGCAACTAGGGCCCAGAGATGACCACAGCCTAGTAACTAGGGCCCAGAGATGACCACAGCCTAGTAACTAGGGCCCAGAGATGACCACAGCCTAGCAACTAGGGCCCAGAGATGACCACAGCCCAAATTATGAAAAAAAAAGTTTCAAAATGCGTCCCACCCCACCTGATATGCATACATATATTTTCAACAAAACGTAGACACCTTCCGAATAGACCTGAGGACAGTCAGATCCGTTCCGAAAAGGGCCATGGAAAACAGACCCAAACAGACCCGTGCTAGTTCAGATCCGAGAGTTGAAAGAGAAAGAAACACCCGACTGGGCGCTGCCATCGCCATCAATAAACTAGACATACTGGCCAAATGATCCACAGTTACGTGTCCATAAAAACTGCCTAAAACAAACCAAATAAAACAAAGATTTGTTGTGTTTTTATGTGTAGCATATTCAAAACATTATAGCCTATTGTTTTATTGGTTTTTACTTTCCTAAAACAATAATTGTCCACCTCCCGGTTCAGCTTTCGGAGATCTGAGCGCTAATGCATCAGGTCATTTCATGCATATAGACCTATAGGCTTAGGAGTCCACTGTCTGATATTCATGATTCAAAATCAGTTGGAGTTCTGCTGCATACTGCCTTCATAGGCCAGCAGTAGCTAAGCCAATCCCACTGGGGCACACACGGGTTGAATCAACATTGCTTTCACATCATTTCAATGAAATTAGGTTGAACCAATGTGGAATAGACGTTGAATTGACATCTGTATTCTTAAATTCAACCTTTTTTTTAACTAGGCAAGTCAGTTAAGAACAAATTCTTATTTACAATGACGGCCTACACTGGCCAAACCCTAACCAGGACGACGCTGGGCCAATTGTGCATCGCCCTATGGGTTGTGATACAGCCTGGGAACGAACCAGGGTCTGTAGTGATGCCTCAAGCACTGTGATACAGTGCCTTAGACCACTGCGCCACTCGGGAGCCAGACAGTGTGCCTGTCTGGATGAGTCCCTTCCTAGCAGAGATACAGCAGCGGCCCCACATTTGGTGTCCACCCAGGTCATGTGATCAAGGAGGTAGACAGAAAACCAACCAACACCCTTCCCTGATGCAGTCCCCTGAGATTTACACTAAGGGGACATGGCCTTTTACCTCTGTACTTTGGCTGACTAATGCACCTACCCTTTCCCTCTGTCTGAGTGACTGTGTCCACCTATATCTCTCAGAGGGATAATGCACTATTGCACTTGTAGCAACATCAGTAGAGCTCTCACTGACATGACGTAGTAGGGTTAATAGAAATGGCTGCCCCTTTCTATATCACTCTGTGAAATGGCTTGGTGTTGGTGAATCATGCCTTTTGCGGTCTGTGGATACAGTATAGAGACGTATTCCTAGGTGTAGTTAGACTGATTTACAGTAAGTAGGCTCTCATAGATACCGGCTGGATCACCTCATTATCAACTCCATGCTCTCTGGCTCCATGACGCATCAGGGAGAAGTTGACCAATCCAACATGGCAGCTTTGTTGAGTTTGAGAGAAATAAAAGAGGCAGTCAGTTGGAGGTATTTCAGCTCATCTCTGACAAAGCCAGGGAATAACCACACTTTATCCACCAATACTGTGGAACTCACTGCTTCATGGGACAAAGCCAGCGCAGATTATAAAGGGCATTTAAAAACATCCTGTTCTCCTCAGAGGTGAAGCTGATGTAGCTAAACTGCCACGCCAATGCGTTTGAATGCATAACATTGTCAGTATACTCCCTCTCTGGCCTCTAGGTCATCAGGCTGCTGATTATCCCGCACACCTGTCACCATCGTCTCGCACACCTGCGCCTCATGACACTCACCTGGACTCCATCACCTCCTTGATTATCTTCCCTGTCACTCCCCTTGGTTCTTTCCTAAGGTGTTATTGACTCTGTTTTCATGTTGGTGTGTTACGTGTTTATTTTTTGTCATTTATTTATTAAAACACTCACTTGCTTCCCGGCTCTCAGCGCACTCGTTACAAACATAAGAGAACACCAATGTTTGTCAGTTGTGTAAACATTTCAAATAATCTGATTCATACACAGCTGTAAATTCAAGATTGGAACGTCTGTACCTAGAAAAGGATTGATTTGTCATGATACAAACTTATGAAAGCGATGTTGTAGTAATCATTCCCTGTAGAAAACAATTGATGTTTTGATTTATTTTTCATGTGAACCCGCTCTGTCAAGAGTGAGAAGTGTCCTACTGAAAACTGAATAGGGGAGAAAGTCCTGATCTGAGCAGTGCTTAACGGCTTCTCATTGACTCCAGGTACAGTACAGCAGCCAGACTGACCCCATAGACTTCTGAGATTACACAGCTTGATGGTAATTATTTCCTGCACTCACCCATCTGCAACAGCTTCTCAAACTGGATTAGCCAAGCAGCAATGTAGCCGCCGCCGCCACACAGAGATTAGCACCGACAACGAACTATAGCACCATGACTTGGCAAGGATTACCTTGAAACACCGCTGTATGCTTAAAGGATGTTAAGGTTGGCTGGTATTTTTGTCGCTCGAAGAACTGTGATTCCTGGAGACGGTAGTGATGTGTTGTTGCCAGGTTGAAATATGACACAAAGACTCAGTGGACTGCTAATAGTTATTTGGATAACTTATTTTAACATTTTGAGTTATTCCAAATATTTTTTTTAAGAAATGGAGGTGGATTTGCCTAAGATCTATTTGATATGCAGTAGGTACAGATGTAGGATCTTAATTTGATCACTCTTTTGTTGCTGAGAATTTTCTTGCATAACTGTCAATGCATACTTGTATTGTATTCAAGGTATAAAAAGGCTTCTAAAGTTTGTAATTTCCACTTTAAAATGTCAGACTTGATTTGCCCTAACGAAGAATGTGTCAACCCCAACAAAAATGTCCATTAATTATACTCCATATCATAATTCACATTTCCTATTGCTGCAGGATTCTTTTCCTGCTGTAGCAAACTGGCTCAAATTAAGATCCTACATCCTGTAAGTGGAGCCGATGCAGGAAGAACCTTTCAGATGTTTTCTCCTAAAAGGTAATACAACTGGCAGGGACCATAGTCTATCATTTCATTCTTATTCTGTCACCAACATTCAGAGGGAATAGATATGAACCTTTATGGGAACAATCAACACCTGCATTTCAAATTCATAAGAGCTTGGATGTGAATAAGGGCTCACATGTCTTGTTGGGAATACGATAGGTGTTTGGAAATGGGTTGAAGCAAGGGTTCTGGATACATACCTATAGCTAATGGAGATAAGACAGAAAGTGGGATTTTCTATTTTACCCCAACCCCAATGTGTTCTGCTCTGCACTGTTAGTTCACCCACTATCAGCACGCTGAGAATCCAAGGTAAATGTTCCAACGTCCGTCTCTATGGCAACGCCCGCTCAAACAGTCGAGGTAGGACGCCAACTTGAGACATATGGTAGTGGTCACTGGTTGTGTGTATCATGTACTGTATGAGTCCTCCCACATGGTGAAGTGAAAATACCAGAGAATATGTACTGTATATTGGTGTGTGTGGGACACAAGGGCATCTACAGTACACTTACATACAGATTACATTGCTTTATGGCAGTAGCCTACAATACTGTAGACTCTACTCACTTCTTAGAAGTTCCATAAGAGACATTTAGATTGATATGGAGTGTTTGTTAGAGAGATGACAAAGCAATACCGTTACATCACTTTTATTCTAGTCTGTGTTCATGAGGAGTGTCATTGTAAAGTATTGATACAAAAGGAGATTGTGTTTTATCCTACATTCTGTCTCTTTCTTGTGCCAGCCTTCTTATATGTCTGAGAGGGCATAGAGAGGGTTTGGGAGATGAGTATGGGGTAAGTCAACCAAACCCCCTGAGGGCTTCTCACATCACCCTGAGAGGGGTTGTGTTCTCGTGGCCCACCTGAAATATTATAAACAACTTCAGTAACCTCCAAACAACTATTTCATTGTGACTTGTGAAAACATGCAGCAGCTCAAATATGGGGTGGTGAGATTCCTCCAATTACAGTAATACCCAGCCGAGAATTCTATTCTGTAGCTTGAATATTCTTTCTATATGGTCCTTTTAACAGTTGGTGTCTGCGGGAAGCCTTGTATCTACCATCACAATAATGTTCCAATGCTTTGAGGAGTGCATCTCTTGCTGTGACTGAGAAACATGGACTATTTTTAACCCCAATTCAATTATTCAAACCTAACAGTGGAAAAACAAACGTTCAACAGAATGTCTCATGCAGTATATTGATTCCTCCATAAGCTAAATGCTGCAGGCCACT
This sequence comes from Salvelinus alpinus, assembly GCF_045679555.1. Taxonomy (NCBI): domain Eukaryota; kingdom Metazoa; phylum Chordata; class Actinopteri; order Salmoniformes; family Salmonidae; genus Salvelinus; species Salvelinus alpinus. Next base: position 24,202,701 of record NC_092112.1, read on the forward strand.
TTATTATTTTTATGAAATATCAATGAGGCATCCAGTGTTGTTTGTTGTGGTCTTTTATACAGAGGGATTCTTTTTTTGTTGTTGCATACAAACAATGTTTAGGTCGTTCCTAAATTTTAAAATTACAAACAAGAGCACATCTAATCTATACTATCTACTTAGTTATCAATCTGTCATCATTGACTACTGTCAGCCACAGATATCTCCCTACAGCAGGAGTTGGAGTAAGTACTTTTACTTTGATCAGAGAGGACACACAACCCTGTGTGTGTGTGTGTGTGTGTGTGTGTGTGTGTGTGTGTGTGTGTGTGTGTGTGTGTGTGTGTGTGTAAACAACTATGTGGTCAGATCTGCTGGGGGATCTGTGCTGCTCTAAGTGGATCACTGCTGCCTTGGTCTGGTCAGAGATGGGATTAATGTTGATCGGACAGAAAAAGATGCAACCAAACCACTCTAATCAGAGAACTAGTATGTGTCCCAAATATCACCCCATTCCCTTAACAGTGCCATACATTTGACTAGAGCGTATGAGCCCTGACAAAAAGTAGCAGTGCGCTAAAAAAGAAAAATATGGTGCCATTTGGGACGTCACCCTACCCTCTCTTACAGGCTGACTACACCGCTCACGTCGCAAAATAAATTTAGAAATCTATATTATTCAATTATTGCACCCACACTGCTCGCGCGTGCCAACGAGCGTCTGCGTTGCCAAGGGCTAAAATAGAAGTCTGTTCTATTTCTGACGCAGATCGCGCTGCAAGTCCTGCCTCTCCCATCTCCTCATTGGTTATACCCACGTGGGTGACTGAAGACGAACGAGGTCAGTGGTGGTAATGCACCTAATTTATGAAAGTTGCCATTCGCAATATAAAGTCAAGAGAAGAAAAATCCTGGAAGAAGGAGAGATGACTAGAAACGATTCGGTTGACCGTTTTATGTGTGGATTAATTGGTGGAGTAGAGGAACTTGTGCATTTCAGGTAAAATAACAACTCAATGTTTATATCCCAGGACAAGTTAGCTAGCAACAGCAAGCTAACTAAATTGGACAAATTAGCTAGCAAGTGCAAGCTAGCTAGCTAAATTGCCATAAATGTTTAATGCTTTTTGACCTGTCCCCAAATTAATATAATTGGTTCAGAGTTTGTTTTGATATCTTAACCTGCGTGTCGTGATCGCTTTTGGTGGGGGGGGACATTTATGCACGATGGCGCATGCGCGCAGCCGGTTTGGGTTCCGTGTTAGAATCCTCTTCATTCTGTTCTACAGTTTCTAAAGCGCTATAGCTATATGTTGTAGATTTATCAAATGAAACCATCCTTTATCCTGTCTTCATATACCCACTTTCTAAGCAAAATTCTCACAAGGCAGATTAGCCTTGTTAAGCAGTTTGTCAGTTTAGAGAAATTGTCATTTTAACGGTTTCATCTGCTTCATCTAATGGAATCTTAAATCAAATGTGATTTTTGTCAGGTATTTAATTAGCAATTTGAATGTATTGGCTGTTCCCATGCATTATGAACTGTTATGTAATTCATTCAGAAGTATTTGGCAGACAATGGCAGACTTTTAATTGCACATTACATCAGCTACGGTGCAACATGGTTCACTGCTAGTACAAATCAATAGGTTGCTCATGGGGACATAAGATACTACAAACTGGGCACTAGATAACTTTGAAGTTGAATTAGTTGAATCTGTGTTTATATTTCATTGAGAAATAGTATGTAGAATTTATATTTCTAAAGTGTATATATAACCTCAGCAACAAAAAAAAACTTCAGCAAACAACATGTGTAAGTATTTGTACGAACATAACATGATTCAACAACTGAGACATAAACTGAACAAGTTCCACAGACATGTGACTAACAGCAATTGAATAACGTGTCCCTGAACAAAAGGGGGGTCAAAATCAAAAGTAACAGTCAGTATCTGGTGTGGCCACCAGCTGCGTTAAGTACTGCAGTGCATCTCCTCCTCATGAACTTCCCCAGATTTGCCAGTTCTTGCTGTGAGATGTTACCCCACTCTTCCACCAAGGCACCTGTAAGTTCCCGGACATTTCTGGGGGGAATGGCTCTAGCCCTCACCCTCTGATCCAACAGGTTCCAGACGTGCTCAATGGGATTGCTATCCGGTACTCTTCGCTGGCCATGGCAGAACACTGACATTCCTGTCTTGCAGGAAATCATGCACAGAACGAGCAGTATGGCTGGTGGCATTGTCATGCCAGGATGAGCCTGCAGGACGAGACCATGACGGACCCTCCACCTCCAAATCGATCCCGCTCCAGAGAACAGTCCTCGGTGTAACGCTCATTCCTTAGACGATAAACGCGAATCCGACCATCACCCCTGGTGAGACAAAACCGCGACTCATCAGTGAAGAGCACTTTTTGCCTGTCCTGTCTGGTCCAGCAATGGTGGGTTTGTGCCCATAGGCGACGTTGTTGCCGGTGATCTCTGGTGAGGACCTGCCTTACAACAGGCCTACAAGTCCTTAGTCCAGCCTCTCTGCCTATTGCGGACAGTCTGAGCGCTGATGGAGGGATTGTGTGTTCCTGATGTCACTCGAGCAGTTGTTGTTGCCATCCTGTACCTGTCCCGCAGGTGTGATGTTTGGATATACCGATCCTGTGCAGGTGTTGTTACAAGTGGTCTGTCACTGCAAGGACGATCAGTTGTCCGTCCTGTCTCCGGCATCTCATAGTACGGACATTGCAATTTATTGCCCTGGCCACGTCCGCGGCCTTCATTCCTCCTTGCAGCATTCCTAAGGCACGTTCTCGCAGATGAGCAAGGAGTCAGTAGAAAGGCCTCTTTAGTGTCCTACGTTTTCATAACTGTGACCTTAATTGCCTACCGTCTGTAAGCTGGTAGTGTCTTAACGACCGTTCCACAGGTGCATGTTCATTCATTGCTTATGGTTCATTGAACAAGCATGGGAAACAGTGTTTAAACCCTTTACAATAAAGATCTGTGAAGTTTTGGATTTTACGAATTGTCTTTGAAAGACAGGGTCCTGAAAAAGGGATGTTTCTTTTTTTTGCTGAGTAATATACAGTTGAAGTCGGAAGTTTAGATACACCTTAGCCAAATACATTTAAACTCAGTTTTTCACAATTCCTGACATTTAATCCTAGTAAAAATTCCCTGTCTTAGAACAGTTAGGATCACCACTTTATTTTAAGAATGTGAAATGTCAGAATAATAGTAGAGAGAATGATTTATTTCAGCTTTTATTTCTTTCATCACATTCCCAATGGGTCAGAAGTTTACATACACTCAATTAGTATTTGGTAGCATTGCCTTTAAATTGTTTAACTTGGGTCAAACGTTTCGGGTAGCCTTCCACAAGCTTCCCACATTAAGTTGGGTGAATTTTCTCCCATTCCTCCTGACAGAGCTGTTGTAACTGAGTCAGGTTTGTAGGCCTCTCCACGCTTTTTCAGTTCTGCCAACACATTTTCTATAGGATTGAGGTCCTTAGCCATTATGCCACAACTTTGGAAGTTTGCTTGCCTATAAGAAGCTTCTAAAGCCACATACTTTTCTGGAATTTTCCAAGCTGTTTAAAGGCACAATCAACTTAGTGTATGTAAACTTCTGACCCACTGGAGTTGTGATGCAGTGAATTATTAGTGAAATAATCTGTCTGTAAACAATTGTTGGAAAAATGACTTGTGTCATGCACAAAGTAGATGTCCTAATTGACTTGCCAAAACTATAGATTGTTAACAATAAATGTGTGGAGTGGTTGAAAAACGATTTTTAATAACTCCAACCTAAGTGTATGTAAACTTCCGACTTCAACTGTATATACGTATATGTATACACACACACACACACACACACACACACACACACACACACACTATAGTATGTGGACACCCCTTCAACACCTGGTGTGGCTGAAAGGTAGCCTAGTGGTTAGAGCGTTGGACTAATAACCGAAAGGTTGCAAGATCGAATCGCTGAGCCAACAAGGTAAAAATCTGTCGTTCTACCCCTCAACTAGGCAGTTAACCAACTGTTCCTAGACCGTCATTGAAAATAAGAATTTGGTCTTAACTGACTTGCCTAGTTAAAAAATGTAAACAGCCATGCAATCTCTATATACAAACATTAGCAGTAGATTGGCCTTATTGAAGAGCTTAGTGACTTTCAATGTGGCACCGTCATAGGATGCCACCTTTCCAACAACTCAGTTTGTCAAATTTCAGCCCTGGTAAAGCTGCCCCAGTCATCAGTAAATGCTGTTATTTTGAAGTGGAAACGTCTAGGAGCAACAATGGCGCAGTCGCAAAGTGGTAGGCCTCACAAGCTCACAGAGCGGGACCGCTAAGTGCTGAAGTGTGTAAAAATCGTCAGTCCTTGGTTGCAACACTCACTACCGAGTTCCAAACTGCCTCTGGAAGCAACGTCAGCACAATAACTGTTCGTCGTCAGCAGCTTCATGAAATAGGTTTCCATGGCCTAGCAGCCGAACACAAGCCTAAGATCACCATGCGCAATGCCAAGCATTGGCTGGAGTGGTGCAAAGCTCGCCGCCATTGGACTCTGGAGCAGTGGAAACGCTTTCTCTGGAGTTATGTTTCACTATCTGGCAGTCCGACGGAAGAATCTGGGTTTGGCGGATGACAGGAGAACGATATATGCATAATGCCAACCCGTAAAGTTTGGTGAAGGAGGAGTAATGGTCTGAGGCTCTTCATGGTTTGGGCAAGGCCCCATAGTTCCAGTGAAGGGAAATATTAAATATTAAAACTATGGCGTACAATGACATTCTAGAAAATTCTGTGCTTCCGACTTTGTGGCAACAGTTTGGGGAAGGCCCTTTCCTGTTTCAGCTTGGCAATGCCTCCATGCACAAAGCGAGGTCCATACGGAAATGGTTTGTCGAGGTTGGTGTGGAAGAACTTGACTAACCTGCACAGAGCCCTGACCTCAACCCCATTGAACAACTTTGGGATGAATTGGAATACAACATATAAAGTGTTGGTCCCATTTTTCATGAGCTGAAATAAAAGATCCCATACATTTTCCATACACACCAAAAATGTATTTCTCTCAAATTGGGTGCAAATTGTGTCCATTTATCCTTTGCCAAGATAATCCATCCAAATAGAAATCCAAAATGGATGATGTTGAGAGATAGATGAGAGGGGTTGAATGGAGCTAAAGGGTGGGACTAATAACAAGATAACCAATGTAAAACATACAGGGTCTGTAAAATGTATATAGGTTCTGAACTTTTGTGAAATAGCACAATTACAAATAGAAATCAAACTGGATGGACATCAGAAATAGAGGAAGGACTAAAAACAAACAAAATATAACTATTGTAAAATAGATTGTGTCTGTAAAATGTGTATAAGATATATAAACTGAAAAGTGTTATTGTTTATTAGTTTACTCCAATTGGGGGAAGGGTGGTCGGGTTTGCGGGGAATAATAAAAGTATATTCTAAAAAAACTATGTAGGTCTATATAGGTATGTATATGTATATATGTATGCATGCGTGTATGTATATGGATATATATATATATTTACCCCCAAAAATATATGGGGGATTGGAAATGCAGACAATTACATTGATGGAAGCAACATTCACAGACCCTCCTGTAACAACGCCAGCCCAGGACCTCCACATCCAGCTTCTTCACCTGTGGGATTGTCTGAGACCAGCCATCCAGACAGCTGATGAAACTGAGGACTATTTATGTCTGTAATAAACCTCTTTTGTTGGGAAAAACTCATTCTGGTTGGCTGGGCCTGGCTCCCAAGTGGGTGGGACTATGCCCTCCCAGGCCTACCCATGGCTGCGCCCCAGCCCAGTCATGTGAAATCCATAGATTAGGGCCTAGTGCATTAACTTAGTAAAATCGTTGAAATTGTTGCATGTTGCATTTTTGTTCTGTATGTATACAATCACAGATTCAACTCAGATTCAGTTCAAAGTTGTCTAATGCACCAGTCTGTTGTCTGAAGAAATTAAGTATATTTTTTACACCAGTCTGTTATTGGAAGATGTGAAGTGCCTAGTTTGCACTGCAGTTGTTCAAGAGTGACAAAATAGCTATTTCATGTTGACTTGAACTCCTTGGGGAGATACATACAGCAGCAGTGAATCAGATCATTGTTATGCAGGATACATCAAGTCATCATATGGCTCCAATGTTTCTAGTACTCCAGAGAGAGGTAAAGGCATGCAGGCTATATCAGAGAGAACAGAGTATAGAGATGAGCTCCATTGACTGACAGAGGAGAGCCTCATTAGAAGTTCATGAACAGTGGCTAATTGAAACTGAATTGCCCTGATATTAACTGCTTTGGAAATAAGTAAATGAAAGCCATTGCTGGAAGTCCAAGTTGATTAGTCTTCATTTTCAAAACATTTGTTTTTTGACAAGGTCGTTCAGAAATACAATATACTCTACAGTAAACCTATGTTTTGCAGATTTCTGCTTGTTTTTCAACTAGAACCATTCCAAATCAAATCAAATTCTATTGTTCACATACAGTACACATGGTTAGGAGATGTTATTGCAAGTGTAGCGAAATGCTTATGCTTCTAGATCTGACAGTGCAGCAATATCTAACAGGGAATATTGAACAATACCACAACAAAACCTAATACACACAGTCTAGTAAAGGAATGGGATGAGAATATATAAGTATAAAATGTAGAGCAACTAAGATTCAAAGAAAGAATAGATAGAGAAGGATACAGTATATACATGTGAGATGAGTAATGTGTGATATTTAAACATTCTTAAAGTGGCAGTATTAAAGTGGCCAATGATATCAAGTCTGTAGGTAGGCAGCCACCTCTCTGTGCTAGTGGTAGCTGTTTAACAATCTGATGGCCTTGAGACTGAAAAACAGCTTCTATCTCTCTGTCCCAGCTTTGATGCACCTGTACTGATCTCGCCTTCTGGATGGAAGCGGGGTGAACAGGTAGTGGCTCGGGTGGTTGTTGTCCTTGATTATTCATTTTTTTGCCTTCCTGTGATATCAGGTGTTGTAGGTGTCATGGCGGACAGGTAGTTTGCCCTCAGTGATGCGTTGTGCAGACTGCACCACCCTCTGGAGAGCCCTGTGAGGTTGTGGGCGGTGCAGTTGCCGTACCAGGCGGTGATACAGCCCGACAGGATGCTCTCAATTGTGCACCTGTAAAAGTTAGTGAGGGTTTTCAGTGACAAGCCACATTTCTTTTCAGCCTCCTGAGGTTGAAGAGGCACTGTTGCGCCTTCTTCACCACACCGTCTGTGCGTGGACCATTTCAGTTGGTCTGTGATATGTACAGAGGAACTTAAAACTTTCTACCTTCTCCACTACTGTCCCGTCGATGTGGCTAGGGGGGTGCTCCCTTTGCTGTTTCCTGAAGTCTACGATCATCTCTTTTGTTTTGCTGACATTGAGTGAGAGGTTATTTTCCTGACACCACACTCCGTGGGCCCTCACCTCCTCCCTGTATGCTGTCTCAAGCCTACCACTGTAGTGTCGTCTGTAAACTTGATGATTGCGTTGGAGGCGTGCATGGCCACGCAGTCGTGGGTGAACAGGGAGTACAGGAGAGGGCTGAGAACGCACCCTTGTTGAGGATCAGTGGAGTGGAGATGTTGTTTCCTACCTTCACCACCCGGGGGGCGGCCCCTCAGGAAGTTCAGGATCGCTGGGGCGGAGTGGAGACCCAGGTTCTCAAGCTTAATGATGAGCTTGGAGGGTACTATGGTGTTGAATGCTGAGCTGTAGTGAATGAACAGCATTCTTACATAGGTATTCCCCTTGTCCAAATGGGATAGGGCAGTGTGCAGTGTGATGGCGAGTGCATCGTCTGTGGACCTATTGGGGCCGTAAGCAAATTGAAGTGGGTCTAGGGTAACAGGTAGGGTGGAGGTGATATGATCCTTGACTAGTCTCTCAAAGCACTTCTTGATGACAGCAGTGAGTGCTACGGGGCGATGGTCATTTAGTTCAGTTACCTTAGCTTTCTTGGGAACAGGAACAATGGTGGCCATCTTGAAGCATGTGGAGACAGCAGACTGGGATAGGGATTGATTGAATATGTCCGTAAACACACCAGCCAGCTGGTCTTTGCATGCTCTGAGGATGCGGCTAGGGATGCCGTCTGGGTCGGCAGAGGGTTAACACGTTTAAATGTTTTACTCACGTCGGCCATGGAGAAAAAGAGCACACAGTCTTTGGTAGTGGGCCATGTCGGTGGTACTGTATTGTCCTCAAAGCGCGTCCTCAAATTCATGAGATCAAATGTGGGTCTTAGAAAGGAGAAAACAGCAGAGACTCTGTTTATATGATGGAGCAAACTTGTCTTTAATTGGAACGGGTGTGTTTAAATTGCGTTGATCTCCAGGATCGGTATGTGGTTGTTAGTGTCAGCGTCAGAGCCCATTACCAGAGGCTGTATTAGGTTTTGCAGTGTAAGCCCTTGCTGTCAGTTGATGGAGCACCACAGCTATCAGAGCCAGCATCTCTACTTCGCTGCTCTTTTCAAAGCTTCCACTTAATCAGCACTCTTTCTTTCTCTGGAAGCGTCAACTCTAAACTCAAACTCTAAGCTTCCATAAACAAACTCTCCCTCCCTCCCACCCCGCCCCAGCACCAGCAACCCCCAACCCAGTTTCCGAAAAACAATGTGAACTTGACCCACACAAAAGGTAGCCTCCCACAGTCCCTGCTCAGAGGGGGCCCTACATGCAGCCTGAGGGAGGGGGCGCATATTTACACCAAGTCAGTGAAACTGAAAGCAGTGTGTGGTGAGAGCGCGTCCTGTCCTCCACATTGGGTCTGGCTAGACAAGCTGCGCATTAGCATGGGCCAAACAGACAGACGGGTGTTTAGGGGGGGAAGGATAATGAGCTTGCACGCAAGCAGCCGATCCTATTGTTCATGGCCGGGCACTTCCTTGGACAGCCTAAATGAATGTCATTATGGAAGGGGCCAAATGTTTACAGTGCCTTTGTTGTGTTTGTGTTGGATGGCCCGAGCTGCAGTAGTCCTCCAACACAATGGGCACACAGCACAGTCTCTCTCTCTCTCTCTCTCTCTCAATTATATTATATTTAAGGGTTTTATTGGCATGGAAAACACATGTTAACATTTCCAAAGCAAGTGAAGTAGATAATAAACATAAGTGAAATAAAAAATGTAAATGAACAGTAAACATTACACTCACAAAACCTCCAAAATAATAAAGACATTTTAAATGTCATATTATGTGCAAATAGTTTAAGTACAAAAGGGAAATTAAATCAACATACGTATGGGTTGTATTCAAAATTGTGTGTTCTCTACATTGGTTGCCCTTTTCTTGTGGCAACGGTTCAAAAATATTGCTGCTGTGGTGGCACACTATGTTATTTCACCCAAAAGATATAGGAGTTTATCAAAATTGGGTTTGTTTTCAAATTCTTTGTTGTTCTGTGTAATCTGAGGGAAATACAGTATGTGTCTCTCTTTAGGGTCATACATTTGGCAGGAGGTTAGAAAGTACAGCTCAGTTTCCACCTAATTTTGTGTGTAGTGTGCATAGCCTGTCTTCTCTTGAGCCAGGTCTGCCTACAGCGGGCTTTCTCAATAGCAAGGCTATGCTCATTGAGTCTGTACATAGTCAAAGCTTTCCTTAAGTTTGGGTCAGTCACAGTGGTCAGGTATTCTGCCACTGTGTACTCTGTTTAAGTCCAAATAGCATTTTAGTTAAATCTGTTTTATGTCGTTGATTATTTCCAATGTGTCAAGTAATTATATTTTTATTTTCTCCTGATTTGGTTGGGTCTAATTGTGTTGCTGCTCTGGGGTGTGTTTGTGTTTGTGAACAGAGCCACAGGACCAGCTTGCTTATGGGACTCTTCTCCAGGTTCATCTCTCTGTAGGTGATGGATTTGTTATGGAAGGTTTGGGAATCGCTTCCTTTTAGGTGGTTGTAGAATTTAACGCCTATTTTCTGGATTTTGATCATTAGCGGGTATCTCCCTATTCTGCTCTACATGCATTAATTGGTGTTTTACTTTGTACACAGAGGATATTTTTGCAGAATTCTGCATGCAAAGTCTCAATTTGGTGTTTGTCTCATTTTGTGAATTCTTTGTTGGTGAGCGGACCCCAGACCTAACAACCATAAAAAGCAATGGGTTATATAACTGATTCAAGTATTTTTAGCCAGATCCTAATTGGTATGTCAAATTTGATGTTCCTTTTGATGGCATAGAAGGCCCTTCTTGCCTTGTCGCTCATCGTTCTGTGAGGTTGTTGGTGAATGGAAAAATGCGGAGTCAGGCGCAGGACACAGATATGAGTAATAATCCGAATTTACTCAAAATATAAGTAATGTTCCAACAAGGAAAAACACAATATTCCAGAGCACAACAGAATGAACCCACATGACAAACAATAACGCACAAAACAGAGAGGGAAGCCAGAGGGTTAAATAAGGAACATTAATTACTAGAATGGAAACCAGGTGTGTATGAATAAGACAAAACAAAACGAAAATGAAACATGGATCGGTGGTGACTAGAAAGCCGGTGACGTCGACCGCCGAACACCGCCCGAACAAGGAGAGGGACCAACTTCGGCAGAAGTCGTGACACGTTCACAGCTTTGTGGAAGTTACCTGTGGTGCTGAAGTTTAGGCCGAGGTATGTATAGTTTTTGATGGAATTTGTATTTGTGGTCCTGGCAACTGGACCTTTTTTGGAACACAATTATTTTTGTCTTACTGAGATTTACTGACAGGGCCCAGGTCTGACAAAATCTGTGCAGATGCTTCTGTTGGCCCTCCTTGGTTGGGGACAGAAGCACCAGATCATCAGCAAACAGACATTTGAGTTCAGATTCTAGTAGGGTGAGGCCGGGTGCTGCAGACTGTTCTTGTGCCCTCGCCAATTCGTTAATATATGTGTTGAAGAGGGTGGGGCTTAAGCTGCGTCCCTGTCTCACCCCTCGGTCCTGTGGAAATATATATATTTTTTCAATTTTGACCGAAGACTTGTTGTTTGTGTACATGGATTTTATAATGTATGTTTTTCCCCCAACACCACTTTCCATCAATTTGTATAGCAGTCCCTCGTGCCAAATTGAGTCGAAAGCTTTTTTGAAAACAACAAAGCATGAGAAGTCTTTGTCCTTGTTTTGGTTTGTTTTTTTGTCAATTAGGGTGTGCAGGGTAAATACGTGGTCTGTCGTACAGTAATTTGGTAAAAAGCCAATTTGACATTTGCTGAGTACATTGTTTTTTGCTGAGGAAATGTATGAGTCTGCTGTTAATGATAATGCAGAGGATTTTCCCAAGGTTGACGTACAGTGGGGCAAAAAAGTATTTAGTCAGCCACCAATTGTGCAAGTTCTCCCACTTAAAAAGATGAGAGAGGCCTGTAATTTTCATCATAGGTACACTTCAACTATGACAAACAGAATGAGAAAAAAATTCCATAAAATCACATTGTAGGATTTTTAATGAATTTATTTGCAAATTATGGTGGAAAATAAGTATTTGGTCACCTACAAACAAGCAAGATTTCTGGCTCTCACAGACCTGTAACTTCTTCTTTAAGAGGCTCCTCTGTCCTCCACTCGTTACCTGTATTAATGGCACCTGTTTGAACTTGTTATCAGTATAAAAGACACCTGTCCACAACCTCAAACAGTCACACTCCAAACTCCACTATGGCCAAGACCAAAGAGCTGTCAAAGGACACCAGAAACAAAATTGTAGACCTGCACCAGGCTGGGAAGACTGAATCTGCAATAGGTAAGAAGCTTGGTTTGAAGAAATCAACTGTGGGAGCAATTATTAGGAAATGGAAGACATACAAGACCACTGATAATCTCACTCGATCTGGGGCTCCACGCAAGATCTCACCCCGTGGGGTCAAAATGATCACAAGAACGGTGAGCAAAAATCCCAGAACCACACGGGGGGACCTAGTGAATGACCTGCAGAGAGCTGGGACCAAAGTAACAAAGCCTACCATCAGTAACACACTACGCCGCCAGGGACTCAAATCCTGCAGTGCCAGACGTGTCCCCCTGCTTAAGCCAGTACATGTCCAGGCCCGTCTGAAGTTTGCTAGAGAGCATTTGGATGATCCAGAAGAAGATTGGGAGAATGTCATATGGTCAGATGAAACCAAAATAGAACTTTTTGGTAAAAACTCAACTCGTCGTGTTTGGAGGACAAAGAATGCTGAGTTGCATCCAAAGAACATCATACCTACTGTGAAGCTTTGGGGCTGTTTTTCTGCAAAGGGACCAGGACGACTGATCCGTGTAAAGGAAAGAATGAATGGGGCCATGTATCGTGAGATTTTGAGTGAAAACCTCCTTCCATCAGCAAGGGCATTGAAGATGAAACGTGACTGGGTCTTTCAGCATGACAATGATCCCAAACACACCGCCCGGGCAACGAAGGAGTGGCTTCGTAAGAAGCATTTCAAGGTCCTGGAGTGGCCTAGCCAGTCTCCAGATCTCAACCCCATAGAAAATCTTTGGAGGGAGTTGAAATCTATGTTGCCCAGCAACAGCCCCAAAATATCACTGCTCTAGGGGAGATCTGCATGGAGGAATGGGCCAAAATACCAGCAACAGTGTGTGAAAACCTTGTGAAGACTTACAGAAAACGTTTGACCTCTGTCATTGCCAACAAAGGGTATATAACAAAGTATTGAGATAAACTTTTGTTATTGACCAAATACTTATTTTCCACCATAATTTGCAAATAAATTCATAAAAAATCCTGCAATGTGATTTTCTGGAATTTTTTTTCTCATTTTGTCTGTCATAGTTGCAGTGTACCTATGATGAAAATTACAGGCCTCTCTCATCTTTTTAAGTGGGAGAACTTGCACAATTGGTGGCTGACTAAATACTTTTTTGCCCCACTGTATATCCCACGGTAGTTATTGGGGTAAAATTTGTCTCCACTTTTGTGGATTGCTGTGATCAGTCCTTGGTTCCAATTATTGAGGAATATGCCAGAGCTGAGGATGATGTTAAAGAGTTTACGTATAGCCAATTGGAAATTGTGGTCTATATATATTTTAGCATTTTATTTAGGATACCATCAATCCCACAGGCCTTTTGGGTTAGAGGGTTTGTATTTTTCATTCAAATATTTTTTATTGAACACACACAAGAATGGTGTATAGGTATAAAAGACAGGTATACAATTATTATCTAAACATAAAAGAGCAGACAGAAACAACAAGACCCAAAGTTCTGGGTACAAAACAAATATTACAAAACAAGACATACAGAACAAGGACAGGTAGAAAGAAAGAGGGTAGATGTCCCCCCCTTTATCCCTCCCCCACTTATTCCCCCCTTTATCCCTCCCCCTTATTCCCCCCCCCCCCGACTGCTCGGGTGGCGGGGCCAGCACATGCTGCCCAAAGGTAGATTAAAATATTACAATTGAGAGTGCGTTAAAAAGTACAAATTCACAGCGCTGAATGGTCCAAGTAAGAGAGGAAAGGCTGCCAGATTTGATCAAATGTTGATAATTCATTGTTCAGAATATATCTAATTCTTTCTAAGTGTACAGTGTTTGCCAATTCGCTGAGCCATAATTTGGTAGTGGGCGCTTCCCTCCTTTTCCAAAACAACAAGATTCGTTTTTTTGCCGAAATGAGACCGTAAGAGATGAGTTGTTTTTGAGGGTTGGTTAATCCGTTTAGGGAATCAGACACTCCCAGGATTATCAGAAGCGGGTCTGGGTCAATTGAAGTCTCCAGAACTTCAGAGAGGATCCTAAAAATTCCACACCAATAACCATACAAGTTAGAGCATAGGGCAAAGCAGTGGAGTAGTGTACCCTGCGCAGCCTGACATTTATCACACATAGGGGATGTATCAGGAAATATCCTATGCAGTTTGGTTTTGGAATAGTGTAATCTGTGTAATACCTTGAATTGTATGAGACGATGTCTGGAGTTAATGGAGCAGGTGTGGATATACTCCAAGCTATCTTCCCAGTCTGCCACCGAAATGTCAGTCCCTAGTTCTTCCTCCCATTTTGCCTTAATGGCATCTGTAGAAGGTGTGCTAACAGATTGAAAAGCATCATATAGACGAGATATCAGTTTGTCTGAGGTGGGGGATGTTTCTATGCATCCGTCAAACATGGAAGGCTTAGCGTTCCCAAATGTTGGGAGGTGTTTTCTAACATAGTCTCTGATTTGTAGGTATCTGAAAAAGTTACTTCTGGGAAGATTATAAGTTTCCCTCAGCAACTCAAAGGAAGCAAAGGTCCCTTCTATATATAAATCCCCTATGGTACTTATCCCCAACGCTCCCCATTGCTCAAAGGTGTTATCAAGGTTAGAGGGGGCAAAGGAGGGATTCCTGGCAACAGGGAGCATGAATGACATTGGTCTAAGCTCAAAGTGGACTTTAATTTGCTTCCAGATTTGGACTGTGCTATGTATAATAGGATTGTTACGATAAAGTGACCTCTCCAGATTGACAGGCGACAAAATCACAGCACCAATAGAGAAGGGGTGACACTCCTCACGCTCCATACTAAGCCAGCTGGATGACGGACGTGCGTCATCCAGCAAAAACGTAACGGCGTATTACAGGTTAGCGGCCCAGTAATAAAATATACAATTTGGGAGAGACAATCCTCCTTCCATCTTGGATTTGCAGAGGTGTTTTTTACCTATCCTGTGTGTTTTATAATCCCAGATGAAAGGATTGATAATTGAGTCCAGTTGTTTATGAAAGGATTTAGGTATGAATACTGGGATGTTCTAGTATAGGTAGAGCAGTTGTAGGAGGAAGACCATTTTAATGGCATTAATTCTTCCGAGCAGAGAAATTGGGAGAATTCTCCAAAATTGTATGTTTGTCTTGAGTTTTTGCATCAGAGAGGGGAAATTCTCTTTAAATATATAGAGTCTCATAAAACTGACGGAATCTGTCATTGATGTCTTAGGGGGAAGAGAGTAATTTCCCAGATGCAGATTTAACTTTGTGAATCATTCGGTCACTCACATTTTTTCGAAGTTGTCTGGCGAGTAATTTGTGTGGTTTGTCACCAAACTCTAAATATTTTTGCTTGGCATAGAGAACAGATTTAGCAATTTTAGCTGAGAGAATCTGATTATATTCAAATTTTAAAGCGGTAATTTTTTTATGTTTCTCCATAGATGGATGTCTAGCATTCTCCCTATCCAGTAAGTGAATTTGTCCCTCCAGTTCTACCAATTTTCCCCTGTTTTGCTACTCCTGGCAGTCTGATAGGAGATGATACCGCCTCTCAAATAAGCCTTCAGTGTTTCCCACAATAATGCTGGGGAAGTCTCTGTGTTGTCGTTGGTATCAAAGAAAAATGTAATTTGGTCTTTAAGATGTTCACAGAATGTTGGTTCTGTGAGGAGCTGAGGATTCAACCTCCAGACCCTCTCGTTTGGTACGATGTCACCCAATCTCAGGGAGAAGGTGAGTGGACTGTGGTCCGAGATTATAATATCATGATACCTCACATTACAGGTATAGGGGAGTAGTTTAGCATCAACCAAAAAGTAGTCAATTCGAGTATAAACATTGTGAACATGAGGGTAAAAGGAGTATTCCCTACTTGTAGGGTTAGTGAACATCCATATATCAAATAAGTTAGACATTTTTATGTATGTATTCAAGAATTCGCTTGAATAGGAGGTAGGGGTTCGCCGGGTAGAGGATCTATCCAAATATTGGTCTAGCACACAGTTAAGGTCCCCTCCAATGACCAGGTTAGTATGGGAGATATCTGGAATCAGGGCAAGGACTCTTTTGAAAAAAGAGGGGTTATCAATGTTTGGCCCATAAATATTTAGTAGAGTTACAGAAGTAGAGTGGATCTCTCCTATTACGATCTAATAACGACCCTCTTTATCCGCAATAGTGGTTTTATGTAGAAAGGGAATTCCTTTCCGTACCAGAATCGCTGTGCCTTTCGTTTTGGCAGAGAAGTTAGAGTGATACACTTGCCCCACCCACCTACATTTAAGTCTGCTATGAGAATTATTTGTCAGATGGGTTTCTTGCAAAAATATAATATCAGACGAGAGTGCTTTCAAGTGGGCTAAGACCTTGCCTCTCTTAACTTCTCACGAGTCACCAACCCTGATCCGGTAGCACCCCCCCCCCCCCCCCCCCCCACTGAGTAGCATAGCTAGCATAGCGTCACAAGTAACTTGTAGCATCTAAATATCATTAAATCACAAGTCCAAGACACCAGATGAAAGATACAGGTCTTGTGAATAAAGCCACCATTTCAGATTTTTAAAATGTTTTACAGGGAAGACACAATATGTAAATCTATTAGCTAACCACGTTAGCAAAGGACACGATTTTTTTACTCCCAATAGTTTTTTCCTGCGTCAGTAGCTATCACTAATTCGACTAAATAAAAATATATATAGCCACTAACCAAGAAACAACTTCATAAGATGACAGTCTGATAACATATTTATGGTATAGCATAGTTTTTTTTTGGAAAAATGTGCATTTTTCAGGTATAAATCACAGTTCTACATTGCAGCTGCAATCTGAAATAGTGCTGACCCAGCCAGAACAATTACAGAGACCAACGTCATATAACGAATTACTCATCTTAAAACATTTCAGAAAAATACACAGCGTACAGATATTGAAAGCCCAACATCTGCTGAATCCAAACAATATTTCAGATTTATTAAATGTTTTATAACGAAAACAAAATGTAGCGCTAAATTAGCATAGCTATACCAGGCAGATTCGGCTAGGCGCCCACGGCCAGTTCACATGCACAACAGATATGATATAACATCGTAAATTGGGTCTTACTATGGCTGATCTTTCATCAGAATGTTGATCAAAGTGTCCTTTGTCAAGATGAGTCGTTGGTTCCGTTCAGAATTGTTCCTTTCCCACTCCATTTAGCACAGGTACTGGTCGAGTGGCACGGATCTCTCAAACGTAAATAAAATCAGACAACGGAACACCACAAAACTCCCGAAAAAATTCAAATAATCTGATTAAACTATATTGAAAAAACATACATTACGATGATATGGTCACATGTATCAAACAAACTTCGAGACGGAGATAGTTTTCATCCATAATGGCCGCACAACAGAAGACAATCGCAGCTACAAGTCGCACGATTTAGAGAACCGGAAGTTGTCGGTCACGCCAAAGAATTAGCTCTCATTTCACGTCAGTCCCAGATAAACAAGATATTTTTCCTCTGACGTCCTCTTGACACCCAGAGGAAGGCCAATGAGGTGTGTTTCGGGTCATAGGGGGCACGACCATATATAGGCAGAGCGTTGAAGCTGGCATACACATCTTGCTTTTTTCTTCTTGGTCATGGAAAGTGCTGTCAAATGACTTCTGTATCACTCAGAGACAAAATTGAAACGGTTTTAGAAACTAGAGATTGTTTTCTTTCCAATGGTATTATTTATATGCATATAGTAAGAGCAATAATTGAATAAGAGGCAGTTTAATCTGTAGAGCAAATTATGCTAATGGGAAAATAGCACCCCCTGTATTCTCAAGAAGTTAATTGGTTCGTTTAAACCCTTGACATTCCAGGAAGTGAATGTGAGCCTCTTGTTTGTAGTTCCTATGGTGGCCTGCATAACATGTAACTCAATAAAAAGGTAAGAAAGCGCACCAAACCATCACGATCAGTATATGTAGCACCTACACCCGAGCAGTATCCAACCAACCCCTCCCCCCCCGCAAGCACCTTTACTTCCCACCCTGTTCCCCTACTTTCCCCAACATTTACCCCCCCCATCAACCCACCTTTAACAGGCATACGCAAATAGGAGAGAAAAAAATTGAAAAATAAAAATAATAAACACATTGTCTGGCCGATGTCAAAAAAGCACGGCGCGACCTCGAACAAGAGGTAAAACAAAAAATAAAATCCCAACTATACGTTCACCTCTCACTATCCTAGAACTTCTACTAACATATGAACTGAGGAGGCTCCCGCGAATAAAGTGTTCAATTAGCATCTAATAAACCTAAACAGAATAAGTTGCAACTTAAACATATTGAACCACTTAAGCGTCATCTTGGGTCAATCCCTGAGATAAGCAAGATATAGCATCACAAGATTATATTGCTAAGCAATGCCGGTCTAAACATGAACCATCAGCAACCGACATAGACAGCAGTACATTTACATATTGTGGGTTAGGAGATCGGAAACAAGGATTTTTCTAAATTAAACGTACGTTTAACTAAATTATACATACCCCCAATCAATTATTATAATTTTTTTATTAAAAAAATATTTTATATACTGTATCTAAATATATATATATATATATATATATATATATATATACACACATATACATATATACATACATACACACACACACACACCCCAAAAAATACATGTAAAAATATATATATTTTTTAATATATACATATACACACACACACACACACATACATATATACACATACATACGTATGCATATATACACATACATACCTACATCTACATACACAAACATTCATACACCAGAATAATAATCTACACTAATTTAAAATATACACATACATAATAGTAAAATGCTAAGAGAAAATAATAATAAAGTACAAATAATAATTATATGTACGCACACCTACACCGACACAAGCACTACAGAGGGCTGGTGGGGATCTAATCGGGAGAGCGGCCCTCGGCTATGACAAAGGCAGAATGGCACAAAACATCAACTTGCTATCCAGGTGTCTGTGTCTGCCCCTTCCCAACCATCACCCCCAGTCCCCTGCAAGCAATAAATAAATGGTATTGTAATAACAATAATGTAAGAATTGAAAAATAAATAAAGAAACAAAACAAAAATGGGGGCATATAAGTATATCCATCCGAAAGTGTCAATGATCAAACCTGGAAGGCATCCCAAATAGGCATCGCTCTGAACACAGCCAGAATGAAAGTGAATTTAACTTTAACTTTAAATGAGAGCTCTGACCGCCCTCCACAGCGTCTTACATGTTTGGAAGCCCTTGTTGAGACCGTTTAATACGGATTCACCCGTTATGGTATAGTTGTCACGCCCTGACCTTAGTTATCTTTGTTTTCTTTATTATTTTGGTTAGGTCAGGGTGTGACATGGGTGATATATGTGTTTTGTTCCTATCTAGGGGTTTTGTATGTTTATGGGTGTTTTCTAGTATAGGTGTTATATGTCCATGGTTGCCTAGATTGGTTCTCAATTAGAGGCAGCTGTTTATTGTTGTCTCTGATTGGGAACCATATTTAGGCAGCCATATTCTTTGGGTATTTCGTGGGTTATTGTCTATGTGTTAGTTGCTTGTGTCTGCACTTATATTATTATAGCTTCACGTTCGTTTTGTTGTTTTGTATAGTTTGTTTAGTGTTCTTCGTTATAATAAATAGAAGAATGTATTCACTTCACGCTGCGCCTTGGTCCTCCTCTCTTCCTCCATACAACGAACGTGACAATAGTATGGATTCAAGTCCATGAGCAGACCCTAACACACAATGACAAGGCACTATAACCTGTACGGGGGATTGGCGTATGTTCCCGGATAAACTTCTCTGCGTCCAAAACCAAGGAGAGCCAAATCTTCTCACCGGAAGGCGGGGTAATTCTTAGTCTTGCAGGGAAGAGCAAGGCTGGGCGAAGATAGAGTTTGTAGAGTTTGGTCATGTCATCTCTGTAGCGGGCGCGGTGCTTTGCCACATCGGGCACATAATCCTCATAGACACGGAAGGGGTGCTCTTTATGTAACAGGTTGCCCCTCATTCGGGCCTCGCGCAGGATAAGATCCTTGGTCTTGAAACTGTGACAACAGATGATTACTGGGCGAGGACGTTGGCCCGGTCCAGGCACTGGGACAAGGGCGCGATGTGCACCGTCCAGCTGGGGATCCGAAGCCAAAACATCCGATCCCATTGCATCCTTCAATAGCTTGGCGAAGAAGTCGGTGGGGCGAGAGCCCGCCTCCACCCCCTCTGCCAGACCAACAACGTGAAGGTTATTACGTCTGGAACGGCCCTCCAGGTTGACCACTTTCACAGAAAGCCTCTGCACACTATCCTGCAGTGACGTGCATAGCTTCTCTAACTCGTCAATCCTACCAGCGTTGAATTCAGAAGCTTTCTCTGGCCCTGCGAAGAGACCGTTCGAATGGTGCTCTCGATTTTGGTGTCCAGTTCAGCAATAGTAGCCTTAAGATCCTCAGCTAAAGCAACACGTAGTTCTCCCAAAGCCCGGGTAAGTTCTGTAAGTGTCACGTTGTTACCTGTGCCTTCCGCCATGTCTGTCTCGTTGTTTGGTGTGGAGTAGGCCTCCGATGTGGATTTATTGTCCTTTGGTCGCTTATTACTCGGCATTTTTACATAGAAAGTTATGATGTTGTATTAGAAAGAATCGTTTGTTGTAAAAAGTATCATAAAGTAGGTTAAGTTAGATTATTTTGCAAAAACGTTGCAGGAGCCTCTCACACACAGCCGTTCACTCCAACATGCTAGCTCCGCCCCCTCGGAGGGTTTGTATTTCGTCCTGTAGTTCATTCAATGTAATTGAAGAATCCAGTGGGTTTTGGTCGTCTTTAATAGTTGATTCTAAGATTTGTATTTGATCAAGTATATGTTTTAGCTAGTCGTTCTTTGTTTTAGAGCCAAAAAGATTGGAGAAGTGGTTTATCCATATATCTCCGAATCTAACTACTTTAAGATGGAAATAAATTCCACAAATTAACTTTTAAGAAGGTATATTTGTTGATTGAAATGGATTCCAGATGACTACCTCATGAAGCTGGTTAAGAGAATGCCAAGAGTGCGCAAAGCTGTCATCAAGGCAAAGGGTGGATATTTGAAGAATCTGAAATATAAAAATATTTTGATTTGTTTAACACTATTTTGGTTACTACATGATTCCATATGTGTTATTTCATAGTTTGATGTCTTCACTATTATTCTACAATGTAGAAAATAGTCAAAATAAAGAAAAACCCTTGAATGAGTGGGTGTTCTAAAACATTTGACCGGTAGTGTAGGTCTTCTTGGCGTGGTTTCTCTCGGGGCAGGTCCTTCAGGAGGGGGTCTTGCAGGTCTGGGAGGGTGTCTCGCTGTTCTGGGCGGGGTGTCTGTTGCTCTGTTGCTCCTGTGTGAGGTGCTGGTGCTATGGTTGAGGGTGACGTCCTTCATAGTCCTGGCAAAAGTTGGGATTGATGTTGTAGAGGTGGACCTGGTTGTGAAGGCTGTTCAAGTCCATGGTGGAGTGGTGGGCAAGGTAGACATTAGGTTTTGAGGCACAGTCTCGTGAAATGCTTGCATTCACCCACTGTACGGTGGCAGGGTGAAAGTATTTTCGGGGTAGCAGGGTGGAGATAACCACTTGTGCGTTGGGGAAAGTACAAGAAGCTTTTTCAATCACTCCCTTGAGTGCTGTGGCCACCCTTTCCTGCTGTGCCCTCAGGTAATTTGTGCCCGTGTCTCAATTTACTTCTCTTTCCCCCTCCTCTACAGCAGGGACTTAAAAGTGGAGTCTCTCTCTACCCATCTCTTTCCCCACTTTTTCTCTCTCTACCATCTATCTCTTGCTACCCATCTCTTTCGCTTTCTCACTACTCATCTTTCTCTCTCTTTCTGCAGAAAACCCAGGGTTCGAAGGTTAATGACAAGACACAGAGGGTGACTGAGCTGTCCACTCTGTGGGGAGCAACCATGGGAACCAGAGCTCCTCCGAGATTGTCAGACGAAAGAACTCCCTTTGTGTTACTTTGGGTGTACTCTGCACAGGTCAAGTAGAGTGCTTTGATGGCGGGAGAGCAGAACTAGCACATCTGTCCACTTTGATCAGAGTTCTCTAGGAACACATCCTAGGGTGAGGCACCAGCACGGTCAGCACCTCCACTTCCTCTGCACTTCCAGGCCTACCTCCCACTGAGCCAGCTCTGGCTGCAACCGCTTTCATCATCACCCCAGCGGCTGGTGGTCTGACAGTGCATTCCACTAAAGGAACAACATCTTACAGTATAGGATAGTGATACTTGCCTTTCAGGTGTTATTATCTCTCTGCAACATGGTGTTAGTTCGAAGTGTTGATATTCTCACAGTAGATCAAAGGAGGTTATGTGTTATCTGTGGTCGCCATCTTTACACGACCCTGAATTATGAAATTTAATTCAAATCAACTAGGACCAAAGCGGCTGCTGAAAGACACTGTTATGACTAGAAGTGCCAGAAAATGATTCCTAGGGGTTTGAAAAGAAGGCAGTATCGAAAAGAAATGGCTCCAATCATGATAAGTATTATTAGATTAGACGTGTGGTAATTACATTTGCATTTAGTTCTCCCGAGTCCTTTACCCGTAGTAAAAGACAGGGGTTAAATATGCTCTCAACACAACACAAAGCTGCAATTCATTTACCAGTCTTTTGAATCTCAGGCCCCATAGAGGAAGAAACCGCGTTCCCTTATCCCTCTGAAGTTAATTTATTTCACATTATTGTGGTGAGATGGCTGTTTGTTCTTAAAATATAAGTCAGGTGTCCTTGGAGACGCGGACACAAAGCCACTCTCTTGGTGGTTGGGATTTAATCATGCCTCCGTAGCCGCCTGTCAGGATCACACGTATTTCTGGCCACGGTTAGCACAATGTCATATAATCATAACAGAATGGTTCCCAAACACCATTAGAATGATCCCAGCAGGAAATGGGGTCTGAATTGCATGAATTACATTCCACGGTATTCATTCGGCTCAATTTGTGTCTTGTGTCAATTTGGTGGGCCTTTTATGATGCTAAAATCAGGGTAGAATGGGTGAGTGACAGAATCTCAGTTTTAGCTTGTTATTAGCATTAGCCGGCCCGGTACTGAGTGTTGTAACCACCTCCGGCTGTAAGTTGACTGCAGTTGACTGCTTGTTCCCTCTTCCAACCTGTTAAACAGGTAGTGAGTGTCCTTGACATGCAAAGAGGAACAAGATTGAAGTTACTTGGAAAAGATGCATTTTCAGAATTGATTGTTGAGTACAAGCATTATGCACTCTATCTGTTTCAATGAATTGTTTTGGATACACAATAATACAACATTTATTGTGTTGATTGTGATATTGATATCATTAGTGGGCCTATCCTCTTTTGATTGATTCAGTGTGATCGATTATCAGGGAGAAATTAGCAAAGCAGCCACTTGCTGGCATACTTTATCAGTTTAGTGGTGAATGTGTGTCACGGATCCCTCCGGAACTTTCATTGCGCACAAGTGGCCCCTATTCCCACAGATTGTATTTATATATATGTGCCCTTTGTTCACCATGATGCTGTCGATTATTGTTAGAATGTCCGTTAGTGCGTGTGAGTACCTGTGCTGTGTGTTTTGGGCTTTCGTGCCCTTGTGGATTGTGCAGATGATTACAGGTCTTGTCCCATGTGATAAGGAACTCCTCGCTCTTTTGTTTGGGTGTCAACCCTGTGTTTTGTAATATTGTTTGTTTGGTCTTCGTCCCGTGCCTTTACACGGCATGCTGTAATTTGGGGTAAAGAAATGTAAAAAACTATTACGCATTCCTGCGCCTGTCTCCCGACCCTTCATACCAACGTGACAATGCTACAATTCCACTGATTAATGAACACATTATCACAGAACAGCCTAATGGCTAGGATAAGGACAAAGCACAATCCCTCACTCATGCACTGTTACCCACCCATTACTGTAATGAAATGTCAACAACAGCAAACAGGAGAAAATCATTCAGGGGTCATATTAGAGAGTTTTAGGATTATTTATTGAGCACATTGAGTGACTGTTTGGGTTAGCTGCATCCCAAAAGGTACTCTATTCCCTACGTAGTGCACTATTTTTGACCAGGTTCCAAGGGCTCTGGTCAAAAGTAGTATACTATGTAGGGAATACATTGCCATTTGGGACAAAGCCCCTCTCAGAAGATATGGCTTTGAAGTTTATGGAATGTAAGGTTTGAGGGGATATATCCTAAACATGTGTTTATGGTTATTGGAGCTTGCAGGAGTGCCAGGCGCCAGGCAGCTGACCCAGCAGGCCGTGCGTGAGTCTCCTCACTCTGCCTCTCTGAGCCCTGAGGAGACGACCAGGAGGAAGAGACGATTTTAGGAGCTCATAATTTCTCTAACAGAGCTCCCGTATACATGACTGTATTGCATAGTAGGCTTGTTTTTTAATTCCTGTCCATGAGTTCATTGGCTGGTGTACCCCACGTTTTGATATCAGGAAGGTGAAACTGTAGGATTATATTTTTTAGTTGTTTTAAACCCATATTGCATTATGGAGGATTTCCTTAGTAGCCCTTTAATGCAGTCAATGACCTAAAGCGCCCTCTTTGGACTCATGAGTGGAATTCTTTATAAAATGATTTTAAAAACCCCAACGAAAATGTGGTGTTTCTATGTCAAACAGTTTTGTTATATTTCAGTCTTCTGTGATGTTAATAAAGTGTAATATTGGGATTCAAACTCAAAATTTAATACATTTCAACTCTATATTTCACAGGGTAAAGGTGTATTCTTTTGTGTTAGGTGTGTACTTTTGTTTGACTATTAAGAACCTCTCTGTGTGACCCTGATTTAGCCCACTGCAGTAAAAGGTTAGGTAGGTCTTGGTGAAGCACGGTACGTGTTACTACTCCTAGTGTACACAGTGTATAGAGCAGTGAACCACAGCAAAGGGCAGGCAGAGAGGGAGGTTGTTGACAGGACTCCATGATGTCATGTGCCCCCATTTGTTTTTGTAGTGGGTATGTGTTATCACAGCAAGCTGGAAGTCTGCCAACAGGCACAGTTCATGTCATCATGATCTGCAGCTCTCTTTGAGTGTCAGTGACCTCCCACACTCACTGGGCCAGGGTGGGCAGCTCCGACCCCTTCTACAGTAGATCCCTCAGCAGCCCTGTACCCCTGTGTTGGAATTACACCTATTATCACTCAGAGGCACATTGAAAACCCTGTTGTTCGACATTCCAAACACAACCATGCAAGACGGGTCACGCTCAAGATAAACACAACAGATCAGTGATTCTGGTCCGCCTGACTTATTCCCTCAGCCCGTTTTCTGAGAATCAGTGTTCCTCTGGGTTAGACGTGCCTGTAGCACAGTTAATTTGAATCATATGTGATGAGATCTCTGTCTTCCTCTTTGAGGCCCCGTAAATACGCCATAGAATCATCCAGCCATACTGGGGATTAAGGCTTGTATGTCTGCCGGCCCTGGGTTAGATTATTGTACAGCCTGTACATATGGAGGCTCAGCCACAAGGCGGAGGGTCGGCCCTCTTTCATCCCCAAAACCACCCCGCGTGGCATGCCACTGAGGGCTTCTGTGGGTCCCGCTCTGCTCAGCTTCTCTCCATTGTCAACAGTAGTGAAACTTGGGGCGCTGTTGTACATCCGTGCTCCATTCCATCAAGGAAACCACATCCATACACCTTCATCAAGTCCTCTTCCTCCAGCCAGCCTCCAGGAGCTCTGCCCACGACTCTGGTCTGGGCCGTGTCTGACGTGATGTGGAACTTGGGTTTAGGCCCTGGATAGAGAGAGAGGAAGAGAAAGGGGGAGAGAGAGGGTAAAAGAGTGAAAGCTAGAGATGGACAGACAAAGATATAGACAGACAGAGAAGGAGTGAGAGAAGAGAAAGACTGCGAGACAGGGAGAGAGAGAAGAGAGAGAGCTCTCCATCAAGGTGTTTGGATGGTTGATAGGAAGCTCTACTCCCACGCTGGCTGTGTGGTTTTGATTACCAGACCTAAAGTTCTGACCTCCGATTGAATAAATGGGGCCATGTGTTCTCTTCCCCCACATCTTGTCTTTGTAGGGAGTAATGAGGTCCTTTTAAAACCTAGGCGACCGTGGACCATAGCATTGTGGTTGGCACTATAATAGGGTCACTATTAAACAGCCATTTGAAGCTGTTAAGGAAGTGGTTTAGAAATAGACACCCAACAACATCAAAGTCTGTGATTAGCATCACATAAGGTTCTGTTAGAGCTACAGTACAGTATCTAACCGTCAGATCCATGTTCTTGTGAATAAGTTATGACGTCACGTTTTTATAAGTAGAAGGCATAGGCATGTTGTCCACTGGATTGTAGAGTTATATACAATACATGTTTGGTCTATGACATGTGTGGGTTGTACAGGAGGTTGACTGTATATTTTTGTGTGCTGCACAGGAGGTCGGTGGCACCTAAATTGGGGAGGACGGGCTCGTGCTAATGGCTGGAGTGGAATCAGTGGAATGGTATCAAATGGAAACCATGTGTTTGATGCCATTCCATTCGCTTCGTTCCAGCCATTATTATGAGCCGTCCTCCACTCAGCAGCCTCCACTGGTGTACAGTACAGTCAGCGCTGAATGAGAGCTCCCAGTCCCAGAGCAGTACTAACTCAACAACTGCACTGCTCAATGTATGGAAATTAGGTTAAAGTTGTTGCTATTGGGGATGATGTCATACCTTGGTGTGCAATACAAACATGAGTAATGATTTATTGATTTATACTTGCAGACGATTTACATCTGTCAAATATATACTGTAGATGCTTAAGCATCAATGTCCTGTGGTATCACTGGACATAAAGGCTATTTCGAAAACATACGCAGAAGTATAAATGTCAAAATGTTTCGGCATTTATAGAGGACAATATCCCTTACAGATTTTCTAGTTTAGGTCATTCCATTCTATCCCCTTGCAGACAGTCTGTTGTGGCTGTCCTGCTTGAATTAATGGATGCTAGCAGCATTGCGCAAGACTGTCAGTCTATCAGCACTGACCCAGTGAAAGCCCAGTGTTAGCAGCACCCTGCCCAGCAGACCATGGGACGGAGGGAGGGAGTGCGCTGGGCTGGCTGGCTGGAGGTAGGTTGCTGACAGGCCGTCTGCTGCTGACTCACTCTCTACTCTACTCTTCCAGCCAGCCAGTCAGTCAGCAAGTCAGTCAATCATCCAGTCAGCCAGTTAGTCAGTTAGTCATTCAGTCAGTCAGTTAATCAACCAGCCAGGGAACGGTCAACTGTGTCCACATCCCCCTTTTCGGGCCCGGTCGCCAGCCTGACCTGCTTATCGATTAGCATGGATTACTTTCTACAAACCTCTCACTCTGGGCCTCTCTGTGGGTTTTATTAGAACATATTGAGCCTTTATGTATTGCTCTGTGTGCGTATTGCTCTGTGTGTGCGTATTGCTCTGTGTGTGCGTATTGCTCTGTGTGTGAGTATTGCTCTGTGTGTGCGTATTGCTCTCTGTGTGCGTATTGCTCTGTGTGTGTATTGCTCTGTGTGTGCGTATTGCTCTGTATGCGTATTGCTCTGTGTGTGCGTATTGCTCTGTGTGTGTGTATTGCTCTGTGTGTGCGTATTGCTCTGTGTGTGCGTATTGCTCTGTGTGTGCGTATTGCTCTGTGTGCGTTTTGCTCTGTGTGTGCGTATTGCTCTGTGTGTGCGTATTGCTCTGTGTGTGCGTATTGCTCTGTGTGTGAGTATTGCTCTGTGTGTGCGTATTGCTCTCTGTGTGCGTATTGCTCTGTGTGTGTATTGCTCTGTGTGTGTGTATTGCTCTGTGTGTGTGTATTGCTCTGTGTGTGTGTATTGCTCTGTGTGTGCGTATTGCTCTGTGTGTGCGTATTGCTCTGTGTGTGCGTATTGCTCTGTGTGTGCGTATTGCTCTGTGTGTGCGTATTGCTCTGTGTGTGCGTATTGCTCTGTGTGTGCGTATTGCTCTGTGTGGTATTGCTGTGTGTGGTATTGCTCTGTGTGTGTATTGCTCTGTGTGTGCGTATTGCTCTGTGTGCTATTCTCTGTGTGTGTGTATTGCTCTGTGTGCATATTGCTCTGTATTGCTCTTGTTGTGTGCGTATTGCTCTGTGTGTGTGTATTGCTCTGTGTGTGTGTATTGCTCTGTGTGTGTGTATTGCTGTGTGTGCGTATTGTTCTGTGTGTGTATATTGCTCTGTGTGCATATTGTTCTGTGTGTGTGTGTGTATTGCTCTGTGTGCATATTGCTCTGTGTGTGTGTATTGCTCTGTGTGCATATTGCTCTGTGTGTGTGTATTGCTCTGTGTGCTATTGCTCTGTGTGTGTGTATTGCTCTGTGTGCGTATTGCTGGCAGGTTGACGTTTATTGTCATGACTCTTTCCCTGGAGGCAGAACTGAGCGGTTTCCACGAGATGGGCCAGCTGCGATGTTAAAATTGTTTATATCGTAAAAATTCATGAAAACATGTATTACTAATTTAAGGTTAGGGTTAGGCATTAGGGTTAGCAGTGTGGTTAAGGTTAGAGTTAAGGTTTATGTTTAAAATCAGATTTTGTGGCTGTGCCAGCTAGTGACCATTCTACAGAGCTGCCTCCAGTACATGAGTCAACTTAAATGCCAACCAGCGTATTGTTCTCAAATGAAAATTCCAAAAACGGAAATTCCATGTTACTCTGTATGTGAGTATGTTTTGTGCCCACACTTTATATATACCATCTGAATGACTTGGTAGAAAAGCCCAGGTTGACATTTGCAACTCATACTGTACCATTAAATCAATGACCTTTTCATTAACTGACTGTGATGAATATTGAAACTGGAGAGTGTGGTTTAAAATTGTACAGTACATAATTTGTAATTTTGTAATTTAGTCATTTAGCAGACGCTCTTATCCAGAGCGACTTACAGTTAGTGCATTCATCTTAAGATAGCTAGGTGAGACAACTACATCTCAGTTATAGTTTCCTCAAAGTAGCTATTAACAAAGCCAGTGCTAGTAGAAAAAAGTAAAGTACAAGTTTTAGTTTACAAAAGGCAAGGGTGTTAGTTAGTTGTGGGTTTTTGGGGGGGGGGGGTTCAGACGTTTTCAAAAGATGGGCAGGTACTCTGTCCTTCAGATTCAGATCAACTTTATTATCCCACCAGGGGAAATTAATTTGGTCATGTGCTTAAAAAGACAGTACATAAAACAGGAAACACAGAAACTACACAATAGAATTCATTCAAAGTGCTATAGCTACACATTTAAAGTGAAAACGCAATTTGCTGTATACTCGATGGAACAACAAACTATCTAT
Organism: Salvelinus alpinus; assembly: GCF_045679555.1. Taxonomy (NCBI): domain Eukaryota; kingdom Metazoa; phylum Chordata; class Actinopteri; order Salmoniformes; family Salmonidae; genus Salvelinus; species Salvelinus alpinus. The sequence continues at coordinate 24,231,772 of NC_092112.1, forward strand.
TATACAGCCTAATGGCTGTTGGAATAAAAGAGTCCCCATACTTGAAGAAGTCCCCTTGTCTGGCAGCTGCTGTGACTGACTTTTGAGTGAAGGGGATGAGAGTCAGGGGGAAGCTAGTTCCTCTATTGGGGTGCCGGGACAGAGAAAAGCTTTGACTGGGCTAAGCAGGAGCTGGCCTCCCGTAGGGGTGGGAGGGCAAAGAGACCTGAGGTGGCAGAACGGAGTGCTTGGGTTGAGGTGTAGGGTTAGAGCATAGCCTGAAGTTAGGGAGGGGCAGTTCCCCTTG